>NC_056740.1:166571601-166686601 GCF_019279795.1 Protopterus annectens | reverse complement strand
AGAAGTGATAGAAACTAGGAAAAGAGTTGTCCAAGTAAAACATTTCAGCTTAGACTTAGCTGATGGTTCAAAGGAAGGGGGGGGGGTTGAGTCAAGGTTTGAAGCACACTATTTAGATCCCAAGGACGGGTAGGATCTTTTAGAAGAGGTCTAAGTAAACAGGTTCCTCTGAAAAAGGCTTTACAAAGCTTAAAGGAAGCTAAAGTACAATTATTTACTGTTACATGAAAGTTGGAAATGGTTGCTAATTATACACTGATAGTCGAGGAGCTGGCAACTTCATTGAAAATTGTATCTAAAAAGTCAAGAACCCTTGATACCAGTGCGAAAAAGGGTCTAAATTCTTTTGGTGGGCCCAAAAAACAAACCTTTTCCATTTGCTTTTATAAATTTTCCTAGTGGAAGCTTTATGGGAAGATAACAGTATATGACAGACAGGATAGGGCTGTCTAGCAGTCAATGGAACTGGAGAAACCATGTGGCAACTTGAGGCCTGAAATGTCCAGCTGAGTAAAGCATGTCAATAGAGACAGGACAGTTGGATATACAATCCAGGGAAAATGTAGAAGTTCAGGCCAAAGGAAGGGAAACCAGATCTGACAAGGCAAGTAGAGAGCTGTAGAATAGTATGTGTGTGTTGTACCTTTAAGAAGCATTTCAAGGACAGCACGTGCATATAAATAGCAAGCATGTGCTAGCTTCAGTGACATTTTGAGAGTACAGCCAGAGCGTGTGCATGTATGAGTGCGATAGCTAGCTTGTTTACAAGTTTATTTAAGTTAAAGTTATTAAGCCTCAATCCTGATGTGTCTGTACATAATAAAGCTACTTGAGCAGAACCCTTGAATGCTCGTCTGTTTTATCCTGACTGGACTACCATGGGGCAATGAGGATAACTGTGCTCTTCAATCAAAATGCTTTCTGAAGAAATTATGGAATGAGGGGTAATGGGGATAAGCACAAAGGAGACTGGAGGGCCAAGTGTAAAGCAGAGCATCCCTCGGTGACTCCCCCACTGGAGGGATCAGGGCAAAGAACCTGCTGCACTTGTTGGGGGGAGGAGCAAATAGGCCACATCATGGTTGGCCTCATGATGGAAAATCATCTCCACCATGTTGATATTGAGAAACCACTCGTAAGGCATTAAAATGGACCTGCTTAACTTCTTTGCAATCACAGTGGACTTCCCCGGGATGTGAGTTGTCATACTCTCATAGCTTCTCGACAAAGAGGGTAAGATCTGGTTCCTCCTTGTTTGTTGATGTACTAGACTACTGACATACCGTCCATCAGAGACGTGATAGTCCCAGTCGGGAGACTTCTTGAAATGCCTGTAAAGATAGGAGGACAGCTCTCATTTCCAAGACATTGGTATGTATGTTGGCCTGTTCAGAGTCCATGTTCGTTGGACTGTCCTTCCCAAGAAGTGTCCTCTCTACCCAATATGAGAGGCCTCTCTGGTCATTGTGGCTTTGGGATGAGGGAGAACAAAGGAATATCCTTCTTGTATTTGACTGGAGTGAATTCACCAGAAAAGGTAATTCTTGCAAGCTTAAGTTATCTTGACTGGGTGGGATAATGGGTGTTGAAGAACAGACCATTGAGTTGCCAGTGTCCATTGGAGGATTCTCATATGGAACCTCTCCAGAGGTACAAGAGTGATTGCCGCTGACATGGATCCCAAGGCTAAGAGTATCACATGCACTGGTAGAGAAGAATTTTGAATAATCTTTTTGCCCTGGAATTGAATGGTTTGCATCCGAGACAGAGGAAGAGAAGCTATTTGACTAGCTCTATTGAAATGAGCACTGATGAATTCCAAAGTTTGAACTGGATTGAGTTGAGATTTGTTTTAATTGACAGACATCCCCAATTAAGAGCACAGCTAGAGTAGGTAGACCCTTGCTTGAATTAGTTGATGCCTAGTCGGAGTGGTCAGGAGCCAGTTGTCCAGATGTGGAAACACTTGGAATCCCAGCAGTCTCAGGTGAGCTGCTACTACTGTCATTCACTTGATGAGCATTCTGGCAGCTGTGGTGAGACCAAAGGGCAATCCTCTGAATTGGTAATGACTGTCTCCCAGCTGGAAACGCAGATATCTTCTGGACTGCCTGTACATTTTGATATGATAGTACTCATCCTGAAGATCTCTTGAGCACATCCAGTCGTACTTGTGCAGAAATGGCAGAATGGACTGAATCATGACCATCAGGACCTTTTTATACTGAACTGACTGATTTAGTTTGCTGAGATCCAGAATTGGTTTTCAGACCCTGTCTTCAAAGGAGACATCAACAGGTGGTGATCCTGGGGACCCTTCCACCTCATAAAATCAGTGTCTTCAGTGACCGACTCTTGTGGAGAGTCTAAGTACCTCCTTTTGCATGCTCTCTTCAGAGGGATCTCCTCGGTGGGATGCTCTGGGGAGGAATCAGAAGAGATTACAATACCCGGTTGAGTAGCCTGGAGACTGGTTCTTGCTGGCTGTCCCTGTGGAATGGATAAATTAGGCTATGAAAGGAAAATTGAATGAGACTGGGAAGGAGGATCTGATGAGGACAGAATTGTCTGAACTCTAGATATAGGGAATACCCTCTCCACTACCTCAAAAGCAAAGTGCCTAGAAGAAGCCGAAGCCAAGGGATCTGACAAGGCAGGCTTGTGGATTGTCGGCTCCTGCTGACCTACAGGCAAACCACTGGAGGAGGGACTAGGAGCCGAGCTATCTAACACCGAAGCTCTGAGATGAAGAGACGGCTCCTACTTTGGAGGCAAATCCAACACCCTGAAGCTGATGCCAACACTTTGGCTCTGAGAGTCATCCAGCTCTGAGGTACTCTGGGCCGGACAGCTCAGAGAAGCCATCGGAGTCGAAGAAGCCAATGTCTTCGGATCCAAGGACTATGACTCCAAGGCTTTTGGCTCCAGTGGCTCTGAAACCAAATCATAGATCGGAGAAGTAGCTAAGATTGGAGGTGTAGCTTTATGGAGGATCTCTGGACCTAATGGTGTCAGAGCTGCAAGAACATCCATTTGAATTTCCTTCCAGCTAAGACTGGAGGTGTAGCTCTATGGAAGATCTCTGGACCCAGTGGTGTCAATGCTGAAAGGACTTCCATTTGAATTGGCTTCCTGAGAAACTTCCCCATCTTCTTATCCACATCTGCTTTGGACTGGATCCTCAAAGACTGAAGAAAGGAACCAGTTGAAGAAAGCCTCGAGTGACGTCTTGGAGACTGTTCAAGAAAGGGTGATGGGAGCCTGGATGTGATTGGTTTCAAGATCAAAGGTGGAGAATGGATCCAGGGGGATCTTTTGGATCATAACTTCAGATCAGACACTATCAGATCTGATTTTCAAGCAAGTTTAGTCAGAGGCTCTGAAGATGGAACTGAAGAAGAAGTTGAAGCACAAGGAAGATCTGGGGATCTCTTACGAGACTCTTTGGCCACAAAATTTCTCTTCTTTTCTTGTCTTTTGGGGGTTTGAGCCCCAGTAGCCATAGAAGAATGTTTAGGGGGAAGTAAACCTCTAAGAATGAGCTTGTTCTTTCTATCAGTCAGAGCAAAGGTGTTAGATCCCTTACAAATATTACACTCAATGTCTAGGTGCTTAGGGCCTCGACGATATACACATTTGGAGTGGGTGTCTGAATTAGGGATTTTATGCCTACATGCCACACATTTCTTAAAGCCGGACAGCTTGTCAGACATGTTGAAAATGGAATTAACAGTAGAAAAAGAACATTTTTTTAATAAAAGGAGAGAAAAAGAATTAACAACAATGGTAATTTAAAGGAGTACTACAAAGTACTATAAGCTGAAAGTGATAGGACTACCAACAATGGTATTAAGAGTACTAAAAGTAGAAGAAAAATGTATATATAGTGCTAAAGGGAGGAGAACTAAAAATATTATAGAGAAATTTGAAAAAAAATTGTAAAAGGTAAACTTACTGACCAAAGAGATAGCTCAAGAGCTCGCTATCTATGTCTGAACGCTAAAGCAGCAAATGAGATCTGAGGTATGTTAGGTGGCTGAGACATTATGGATAAAGGGAGGAGCTCGAGAATTCAAGTGTTCTACAATCTCGAAAAAGTGGCAGAGTCAGATCCGAACCCAACTGTTGAATGAATGAAAATAACAGCATCAGATCTAGGCTAGCACATTTTAAAGCAGTTTGAAGGTTATTGAGGAATATGGTGAAAAGTATGAGGCCTAGTATAGATCCTTGTGGAACACCAATAGTTACTAATAAGAAGATGGAGAGATAATTTTCCATTTCACTGACTGTGCTCTGTTGACAGGGTATGAAACCAGTGCAGTGAAGAATTGGTGAGTCTCAAGAATGAGAATTAATGTAAAGGTTTCTGGAGGGAGATGGTATCAAAAGCTTTTGATAAGTCTAGGAAGATGGTGGAGACCAGGTTTCCAGCATTTCTATAGGTGATGACAGTATTAACAAAATTCAGTAAAGCAGTAACTATGCTGTGATGAGGATAGAAGCCATGATTGGTTGAAGACAGACGGTCATCTATTAGGTAGTTGAGAAGTGGGCAAATGTATTTTTCTAATAATTTTATTAGGGGAGATAAATGGCAATTGGCCTATAGTTTGAAAGATCTGTACTGATTCTGTCTATTAGGGGACTAATGAATGTTTTTTTCAGACAAGGACTGCTTTAAAAGAAATGAGGGGTGGATATGTAATAGCCTCAACTGCTATTTTAAGATTTTCCTCATTGTAGATTGGGCTTTAAGTTTTAGATGGTATCTGTGAAAACTTATTAGAATGAGAAATGTTAAAGGAGGTTATCTGGTTGAGTAAGGACATCAAGATTGATTGATTAGTTATCTGGACATTTAATGACTGCACTAGCTGTATAAAGTATGTCTTGGAAGGCTATAGTATCATATTGTATCCCTGTGTTTGGTGTTGGCTGTAAAGTTTGTCCGGATTTAACAGTTTGACTGTGATCCAGAACAGTGTGTGTGTGTGTGTGTGTGTGTGTGTGTGTGTGTGTGTGTGTGTGTGTGTGTGTGTGTGTTTCATTGTTTGAGTAATAGGTTTTCTTATCTTTAGTGATAAGTTTTTTTTTGTTTATTGATATGCTAGTAAAGTAGGAGCTGTTTTAGTTTTGCCCAGGCCTTCCGGGCTTTGTCTTTTTGTTTCATGGGTTGTTTAGTTGCTAGATGGCCATGGGGCAGAGTTGGCTTTGACTCTTTTTGTAATGAGGGGAAGCTAGTAAGTTTAAAACACCTATGAAGATTTGATTGAACTTAAGAGACAGCATAATCTATTGGGAGAGTCTTTATTGACTATCAGTTAAGGAGATATAGAACATTGATAGAAGTGTTTTTATGGAAAGTAGTATGTTTTACCTGACTGTAATGATGACATTTGGGGCTGCTGCTCTGGTGCCTTATGGTATAGATTGCTAAGTGATTACTTAGGCTGACAGTGCTTCATGGGATAAGATTTTATTTGGACAGGATGCTTGAATCCAACTGAGGGTTGAAGCTCGGTTGTACCTTTGTTATATCTAGTTGGTGCTGTTATAAGTTGTGTGAACTTATACTGATGTAGGTTGGATTTGATTTCTGGTTTTCCGGTCTATATTATCATCAATCAATATTATTTATTTATTTATTTATTTCAGTTTGATGACAGAGGAGGTCCACTGGGCTCAGGAGCCCATTTTCAGTGGAGGCCCAGGGAGAAAAGCTCCACATTACAAAATACAAAGATAAAAACAAAAATACAAAAGATAAAATTTAACATAAGATTCAAGGTACAGATACAGAAGGGTGTAGCCATCAGTCTACATGGTATGAATGCTGGTAATTTGTGATACAGAGGCAATATAAGGAATGGTGTTTACATAACATATGAGTCATATATTGAAATGGATGATTGAAAGGTTACAAAGAGTCTGAGTCTAGTAATGGCAGAGTGGTAGAACAAACATAAATGTTAGGGAGGGGAATAAAGGGAGAGCAAACTATTTACAGTATTTACATATATACACAGGACAACAGTAAACAATAAGTAGATATGAACAAGGTTGATAGTAGTAAGAAATTGAATAGCATTACTGTTAATATGTACAGTGAGGAGGCTAGGTTGGGAAAGCGCAGTTGCACTTCCACTTAGAAAACAGGTAGGAATGGAGTAGAGTTTTGAAATTATTAGGATTTTCTGTCAATCTTAAAGTAGGAGAGAGTGAGTTCCACTTTTTGGCTAAGGAAAAAGAAAGGAGGTGCTGCCCGGCAGGTCGTTTGGTTTGTGGACATTGAGTAGGTTTAGGTGGGCCGATCAAAGTGGCCTATTAGGGGTATATGGTTGAAGGATGTTGGATAGTGCAGGACATTTAGAAGGGTTAAATTATAGCCTGTGGGCAGTGGTAAGCTGGAGGTAGTCTAGAAGGTTGGGGAGTTCTAGCCAGTTTAGTGACTGGAGGGCAGAGCAATGATGGGATGAGTGTTTGGCTTTGGTGGCGAATTTACAAATTTTGTTATAACAAATTTCCATTTTTGAGGAGGTGGAGGCGGATAAGTTAGTTAATAGAGGGGCACCATACATTAGTGAGGGAAAATGATAGGTAGTGGCAAGCGTTTGTCTAGAAGAAGGAGAGAGATAGTGGAAGTTTCTGTATAACAGGCCAAGTTTTTGATGTGTTTTCATAATGTTGAGTTGAACATGGGTGTCAAATTTTAGGTTTTCATCGATAGTGACCCCAAGAAGTTTGGCATAGGGGACAATTTCTATGGTAGAATTGTTAAGGCTTCTAATTTTGAAGGTCTTTTTGTCAAGAGTGAAGGATTTTGTGGGGGGGAAGAGTAGTATTTTAGATTTGTTAGCATTTAGAGATAGGTGGTTTTGGAGCATCCAGTTCTCAGTGGTAGAGAAGGCATTTTGTGTGTGTGCTAAAAGTTCAGGGAGGTTGGTGGCACAGCAGATTAAGGTGGAGTCGTCGCGTATTGTACGATTTTAGTATTTGGGATGGCAGAGTGGAAGTCATTGATAAAGATATTGAAAAGCATGGGGCCAAGAATGGAACCTTAGGGAACTCCAGTGGGGGTAGGAAGGAAGTTAGAGGTGCCTTTTCTCCATTTTACAGCTTGAGATCTGTTGGAAAGGTAACTTGAGAACCAGGATAGTGTATTGTCGGAGAGGTTAAGGTTAGATAGGTGACTAAGGAGATGAGTATGGGAGACAGTGTCAAAAGCCTTAGAGAGATCAAGTAGGACTGTTGAAACTATTTTGCCAGAGTCACGAGCATGATTGACTATATCTAGGAATGAAAGTAGAGCAGTTATAGTGCTATGGCCAGGACGGAAACCATGTTGGGTGTGAGAGAGGAGGTGGTTTTCAGTAAGGAAAAGCATTAGCTGAACATGAATGCATTTTTCCAGTATTTTTGATAAAGGGGAGAGGATGGCTATGGGATGAAAGTTTGAGGTATTATTGTTTATACCACCCTTATGAAGGGGGTGTATAAAGGCAGTACGCCACAGCTTAGGGACATATGATTCCTGTATGGATCGATTGATTAGGATGCTAATGGGGAGAGCGATTCCATCTGCAGCAATTTGTAAGAATTTAGATGGAATATTATCTGGGGCATTTGAGCAAGGTTTCAGTTTGCTGAGAAGTTGTTTTATATATGAGGTAGAGACTGGTTTGAGTTGAAAAGTGGGGGGAGGATTGAGTTTAGAGGCTGGGGTAGAGTGACTGAACTGTGAGGATGGGTTAATAGGGAAGGACTTATTTAGTTCATCTATAGAATTAATAAAGAAGGAGTTGAAAAGAGTAGCAATTTCTGTGTCGGATTTGGTAGTATCAGGGCAAGGATTATTTTTGGTGCCTGGGTTGAGAAGAGAATTAATGGACTTCCAAAATTGTTTGGGGTTTTTAAAATGGTTGGCTTGGAGAGTCATATAGTAGGATTGTTCGTCTTTGTATATATGTCTTTTAGTAAGATTGCGAAGTTGTTTATATTAAAGTAGGGTCTCAGGATGTTTATTATGCTGAGATAATTTCCAGCATTTGTCTCTCTGTCGCATGAGTTTTTTGGTTTCCCTAGTTAACCATGGTGTGAATTTAGATTTGATTCTTATAGTTCGAGGAGGTGCTTGGGAGTTAAGTATATTTAGGAAGGTAGAGTTAAAGGTTTCGACGGCACTGTCAAGTGGTAAAGCCTTTAGATTATTCCAGTTAGTTTGTTTGAGGGTATTAGAGAAAGTTACAGGATTAAAGTGAGTTAGGTTGTGTGTATGTAGGTATTGATGCTGGAGGGGGGGAGACAGGGTTGCTCGGTGGATGAAGGCTGGCAGGTGGTCACTGAAAGAGTCGGGAAGGATTCCTGAGTCCAAGATATTATTAGGGTGGGTAGCTAAGATCCAGTCAAGTGTAGATCCTGGAGGATTGCTCTTGTTGGGTCTGGTAATAGAATTGGTTGATTGAGTAAAGTTGTAAAGATTGAGAGTTATGGCTGAATTTGGGTTATTAACTTTGTTCCAATCGATATTAACATCCCCTAAAATGTAGGTCTCTAGGTTAATATTAGTTGAGACCCACTGGAGGATTTCTTCAAGGGTGATAGCATTGTTACCTGGGGGAATATAGAGGGAGATGAAGCAGATACTTTTGTGAGTATTCATTTGTAGTAAACCTATAACTAGTTCTGCATTGTAAAACTGTGGAATAGGGTTTGGGTAAGGAATAATGGGGAGTAAAGTGGAGAATATCAAGGCTACTCCTCCACCTTTTCTATTTAAGTGATCAGATCGAAGGGCTTGAAAACCAGGGGGAAGGATTTCAGAGTCAGAGATGGTAGGTTTTAGCCAAGTCTCAGAGATGGCTACAATGTCTGGAAGGTTATGGTGAAGCCAGGCGTGGAATAGAGTAGATTTATTTCTGAGACTTTGGGCATTGAGAGTAACTATTTTTAGGCTTTTGAGATTGGTGGTTTTGCTACATTTTGGGAGGGAGAGATTGTTAGTAGAGCATTTTGGGAGGGAGAGATTGTTAGTAGTGCTAGGTCCAGGGTTTGGATGGATATCGCCTGATAGGAGTAGGTGGAAGAAAAAGGAAAATAGTAGGAGATTTAGTTTGCCTTTTGACTCTTGTGTGCAGTAGATTAGGGCCTTGGGAGAGTAATGCATTGTAGAGATAGGTAGGATCTTTAGTTTGAAGTAGTGGAGAGGATTATGCTGTAATAGAGAGGATGATATGGTATGGAAGTGAGTTGTGGAGTGGTTAGAATTTGGAATGGAAGTTGAGAGGTGAGACCAAAAAGAAGGGGGAAGAGAAGAGGAGGTATAGGAGGAGGTAAGGTGCAGTGGAATTAGAATTAAAAGTGCGATAAAGGGGATTCGAAGAGTGAGAAGGAGTGGAGAGTACATAATGTAAGTGGGTAGAGTAAGAAAGATAAGGAAGAATAGAGTGAAAAGTAAGGTGAGAGAAAGAGACAGAGAGTAAGGATGTAACTATGGTGTAAGTTGTGTAGGGAGTGGTTTTACTAAGTGGGAGGATAGGAGGATGTATTTAAAGGGAGTGGCCTATGATTGATGGGAGGAGAGGAGAATGGCGGGAAGGCCAGTGATTGGTGTGGATAGAGAGGGGAGGGGTTAACTGGAGAAATAAATGTAGGAGGAGTGGGGGTGGGTGGAATGTGGGGGTAGGGTAGGGGAGCGGAGTGAGCCCGCAGGGTGAACGGAGCAGGTAGAGACAAAAGAGTAGAACAGCTCAGGATGAACAATCAGTGGATTGCAGACTACTCAGGTAAGAGAAAAGTGCAGGTGAGTAGAGAATAATAAAGTGAAGTAGTACTGTTCGGAGGAGGAAAGAGGTGATTACAGAAGAGCAAAAGATATATGAAAGAAAGGATGGGGCAAGATATGGGCAGCAGAATGTGTTAAAAGAAATGTATAGGATAGCAGGAGCAGGGTATAGACAACAAAACTTAGGTTATGCAGATTATAGGATAGCAGGATAGGAAAGTGGATGGGAGTAGATGAGGGACTGGATGAGGGGCCGCCTAGTGGGCAGGGAATGTTAATACCGTAGACATAGGTACCAGGGAAAAAGCTGGTCAGGGACTAGATCCAATCTATTAATTCAGCTAAGGGAGGCAGCAAAAGAGGGAGTAAGGATTTCAAATCGGACCACTGAGTACAGAGGAGGGTATGTCCTGGCTAAAAACTAACAATTATAAGCTACAAGACATAATAATCTTAAATAGCTTTTCTGCCAGTTTTATGTGAACACATACTTTCTTTCTTCCTTTCTTGGAAGAGCTCAAAGATGAGACCGCAGGTAAAATGGAAGGGTCCTGAGATTCCAGATATTCAAATTCTCAGCCTCTAGTGGAAGGAAGGCAAGCTGGAGAGCAGGGAATGAAGTGGGAGCAAGACTAAAAGTAGTGGAGAAAAACAAGACAATTGACCTTAGTAGGTAGAACAGACATTACGGCTAAGCAAAATATCAAAAAACTACATTTATGAGTTAATTCAACATTGCTGGATGGAGTTCAGGAAAAGGTACAGTCAGTGCAGCAAAAGTACAGTCATTCAAAATAGCAAATAGCCAAGGAAACACTCTATACAAATATGTATTGCTTTGCTACATATACAAATTCAGAACACCATATAGGAGCTCACAGGATAAAAACAGACTGTGGTGTAATGTATTTTAGGGTATATAACAATGATTATATAACATTAGTATTGTACACTTCACTTAAACTATACAGATGCCCAGATACTTAGTACTAGTGATTAATTCAAATTCTATAGAGAGGGAAATATTGTCTGTTTTCTACAAACAGTGTAAAAGAAAAGTAACAATATAACAACTGACTAATATAACATTTGTATTGTGCACTACACATAAGGGTTTTTGAAGAGGCCCAGCAGAGTATAACTTCATTGTTACCTAGGGGTATATATAGTCATGATTGTGGATGTTTGGTAGTTAGTAGGATTTCTGAGTTAGAGAACGTGAGCAGGGTGTGGGGGAAATGGGATATATAGTGTGGTTTTTTAAATTAGTGGCACCACTAGCTTTCTGTTAGCTCTGTCTAATCTGATAATGTTATATCCTGGCATTGCAATTTCTTCATGTTTATTTCCTGGTGGAGCCATGCAACAGTATGCATCCATTCGTCTAAAATGAGCTATCTTGGTTATAATGCTTTGCAGGCAAGGAATTTGTGTGCAGGCTGAAAAATGTTTCCAATATATTTTAAATTTCATACAGAAATGAGTCTGGATATATTTTAATGTTCCATGATACTTTGGAAATTCTGAGAGATTCTGTCTGAGTACAGTCTTTAAAGGCAATAATCTTTTAGTTACTTTAAGCAGCACAGCAATCTGTACCTACAAACATGCAATCCTAGACATAAAACAATGTTATGCTACCACCATGGACTTCAGTATGTAACACCATCTGGATTCAACCAAGCAGCTGGGTCATTGGAATGGTGGCCCTGGCCTATGAGAATATAGGTGGGTAATGAACACTGTCTTTCCCTATCCTTATAGGGAGATAGCAGAGAAATACATTCAGATTCACTAAATCCTTCCTGGTGTCAAGGGTATCCACCACCTCTTTACAACATGCAGTCAGCAAGCTGAGCAAGGACATGTTCATAGGATCATAGGTAAGTACTAGGCAGTCAGTCTGCAGACCATTTCAAGCCTAACCCCCCCCCCCTCCAAAAAAAGAAATCAAAATTTCCCACTAGCCTCAAGGAGGGCAAGGCAAGATAAAGTGGGAGACAATTTCAGGCTATCCATCCAGTTACCTATGTTTACCTTGAAGCTAGCAAGGATGCTACTCTGCTTGACATGTAGACTTCAGAGGTAAAGGTACATTAGGTATGAACATATCATGCCAATATGTCTTATTTTTTTGCTGGTGAAGGTTTATTTCCTTTAAGCCAGCATTTGATGTACCATTAGTACTGCGAAGGGGGACGAGATCAAATAGGGTTGGATCTCTACGGAGGAGTCTTTAAGAGACTGAGTACAGAGAAATGGGTATAAACAAACCAAAAAAATACAAACTATTAAACTACAAACCAAATAAAGTAACGGCAACGGATATAGAACGACTTCTTTATTTACTGTTAAGCGTGTTTCATTTGTCTCAAATAGCAAACTTCATCAGACAATAAACAACAGCTAAAACCTTTCATTTATATAATCAAAGTTACCGCCATTTCCTTTTAAACAACAGGAAGTGACATATTCAGTATTTTCTTAAAAAGACATCTTCACAATAAAAACTTGCTTACTAAAATATAGCCATTATTACAGTACCTAATCACTTAATCCAACATGATTCATACTACAGTAAATTAAATGACTTGTGGACATTAGATAATTTTTTAAGAGATTTACATATATATATATGTTTGTTTGTGTCTTTCGGCTTTTCCCGTTTAGGAGTCGCCACAGCGGAACTCCGGTCCGCTAATGA
Organism: Protopterus annectens; assembly: GCF_019279795.1. Taxonomy (NCBI): domain Eukaryota; kingdom Metazoa; phylum Chordata; order Ceratodontiformes; family Protopteridae; genus Protopterus; species Protopterus annectens. Next base: position 166,674,113 of record NC_056740.1, on the reverse strand, counting down.
TTGGTAGTGGATTTTTACGTACCGGGTCACCAGCCCTGATGCACAACCTTCAACGAAGGCATGCCCCATTCATGTATGCCTCCACACAGAAGACGCTCTAGCTGAGAATCGAATGGGACAACATCTTGCTATGAGGCGACAACGCTACCGCAGCACCACCACAGCAGTACATATATATATATACATACACACACATAAACATTCATGAATTAAACAAATTACTATACCTATAGTACTAGCAATACATTTTTATGAGATCCAATGATTGTTAAAATTGTAGCTACTATACAATTTTAAAATAAATGTATAAACATACACAAATACTCACTAATGATACTTAAACTGAAAAATTCATATTAATATTCTATATTTTTACTTACTATCTAGCCAATGCCTTTAACCTAAGTATGCTATTAATAGTACAATAATCATTTAATCCTGGCCATACACATGAATGTAGATGCAGTTGCCAAATCAGTTCAGCCTTTTCCAGCTGAATAGTCCAAGGTCCACCTTTATCCTGCTCATTAATCTGTTGCATAACACAAAACTTAAACTGATGATCTTTATATTCACATATATGCTTTGCTAATGCATTTGTTAAAATCCCCTTTTCTAATTGCATAAATATGCTCATATATTCTCTCTATTAAACTTCTAGTTGTTTTTCCTATATAATATGCTGGGCATAATTGGAAAATAGCAACATAAACTACACTCCTAGTATTACAATTGAATTTTCCACAAATTCTATATTTTATATTTTTAATCTCAACAAATTGGCCTTGAGATATAAAACTACAATAGTTGCACATCCCACATCTGCTCATACCCACATGTACATTATTCATAGGTTTACTACAATGTTCTATTAAGTTCTTAAGATTTTTACCTCTCCTTGCCACCATTTTTAATCCTTCCCCTAATTTTGCTCTAATTTTTACATCATCAATAGCTGCCTAATTCTTTATCATAATAGCATTTACTTCATAAAAATATGTGCTAAATGTTGTTATAAATGCAGCTGAGAAGTCATACTGTACTTCATTAGTCATTATCGGTTGGTGTTCCCCTTGATAACTAAGAATGGGAGTAAAATGTCCATTCTCTCTTTTTACCTGAACTTCATTATATATGTCTTCCAACATATTTTTTGGGTACCCTCTCTCACTGAACATCTTTTTAAGTAACCCACATTCTATTCTGAAATCTTTATCGAGTCTTACCATTCTTGTGGCCCGGACAAATTGCCCATTTACCACCACCTTTTTTATTTCCTATAGGATGTGAACTGGTGAAATGCAAAAAAGAATTTCAATAAGTTAATTTTCTATGAATCTTTCTTTAAATCTTTTGTTCACTATATCCTTACTTAAGTTCGCATCCAAAAAAATTAATTTCTTGCTTGCCAACATCGTGAGCAAATTTTAAATAGTTAGTACTGCTATTAATATAGGACAAAAAATTAAAAAGCACGCCTTCTTCCCTTTTCTATAATTTAAAAATATCATCCAGGTACTGCAAGTATAAGCTGATATGGTCACTAAAGTTACCACTGAGCACAAACTTTTTCTCTCATACTACCATTACTAAATTTGTAAAGATGGTTCCACATGGGGAACCCATGGCCACCCCCACATTTTGGAGGTAATAATCTTCCCCAAATTTAATATAATTGTTTTTCAACACAATATCAAATAAGTCTATTTACAGATTAACTTCATTATGTGGTATGCCCTGTTCATACAGGTATTCTTCTCTAGCCTGGATAACTTCATGGTGGAGGATCACGAAAAAAAAAAAGATCTTTTATATCCACAGTTAAGAATAATACTTCATCTGCATATACACTATATCTTATTAACTCCAAAAAATGCCGAGTCCTTACAAATTTGTGTTTGTTTTTCCAAAAATGTCTTTAATTTATTGTCCAAGAATTTGGCACAAGCATAAGTAACTGAGTTATGTCCATCAACAATAGGACAAAGGGGAGAATTATAAATATCTTTATGCATTATTGGTGCTCCAAAATAGTTGGAATGGTGGGGGAAATCATATTCAAATAGTTAAATCTGTCAATATCTATCCTACCTTCCAAGAACATTTTGTTAAGCACAGCATTAATTCTTCTATATGCTATGCTTAACTCATTTTTACTTACATTTACATAAGTATCCATGTTAAGGATGGCATCGACTCTAGTATTATAATCAAATATATTCATCACTACTAAAGCCCCTCTCTTATCCGGTTTCATTATTCTAATATTCTGCTGCTTTATAAATGATATCTGCTCTATTTCCTTTTAAATAACAGGAAGTGACATATTCAGTACTTTTCTTAAAAAGACATCTTCACAATAAAAACTTGCTTACTAAAATATAGCCATTACTACAGTACTTAAGCAAGTAAGCCAAAATGATTCATACTACAATTAATTAAATGACTTGTGGACATTAGATCATTTTTTGAATATATATATATATATATATATATATATATATATATATATATATATATATATACACACACACACACACACGCACACACACAAACATTCATGAATTAAACAAATTACTATAACTATGGTACTAGCAATACATTTTTATGAGACCCAATGATTGTTAAAATTGTAACTAATATACAATTGTAAAATAAATGTATATACATATACAAATACTCACTAATGATACTTAAACTGAAAAATTCATATTATATTCTATTTTTTACTTTTTACTTACTATCTAGCCAATGCCTTTAACCTAAGTATGCCATTAATAGTACAATAATCATTTAATCCTGGCCATACTCATGAAAGTAGATGCTGTTGCCAAATCAATTCAGCAGAGGTGCTTGTTAATTTTTTGTCCTATATTAATAGCAGCACTGGCTATTTAAAATGTATTCACAATGTTGGCAAGCAAGAAATTAATGTTTTGGATGTGAACTTAAGTAAGGATATGGTGAACAAAAGATTTAAAGCAAAAAAGTATAGAAAATCAACTTATTCAAATTCTTTTTTGCATTTCACCAGTTCACATTCTATAGGAAATAAAAAGGCAGTGGTAAAAGGACAATTTGTCCGGGCCACAAAAATGGTAAGCCTCAATGTAGATTTCAGCATAGAATGTGGGTTACTTAAAAAGATGCTCATTGAGAGAGGGTACTCAAAAAGTATGTTGGAAGACATATATAATGAAGTTCGGGTAAAAAGAAAGAATGGCCATTTTGCTCCCATTCTTAGTTATCAAGAGGAAAATCAGCAGATAAGGACTAATGAAGTACAATACGACTTCTCAGTTGCATTTATAACAACATTTAGCAAACATTTTTATGAAGTAAAAGCTATTATGATAAAGAATTGAGCAGATATTAATGATGATGTAAAAACTGGAGCAAAATTAAGAGAAGGATTAAAAATGGTGGCAAGGAGAGGTAAAAATCTTAAGAACTTAATAGAACATTGTAGTAAACGTAGGAATAATGTACACATGGGTATGAGTAGATGTGGGATGTGAAACTATTGTAGTTTTATATCTCAGGGCCAAATTGTTGAGATTAAAAATATATAAAATAGAATTTGTGGAAAATTCAATTGTAATACTAGGAGTGTAGTTTATGTTGGTATTTCACAATTATGCCTGGCATATTATATAGGAAAAACAGCTAGGAGTTTAAAAGAGAGAATATATGAGCATATTTATGCAATTAAAAAAGGGATTTTAATAAATGCATTAGCAAAGCATATATATATATATATATATATATATATATATATATATATATATATATCAATATAAAGATCATCTGTTTAAGTTTTGTGTTATGCAACAAATTAATGAGCAGGATAGAGGTGGACCTTGGACTATTCAGCTGGAAAAGGATGAATTGATTTGGCAACTGCATCTACATCCATGTGTACAGCCAGGATTAAAGGGGCAGCTCATGCTATAGGGCTGCAGGACTGCAGCCCCCTAGCTGTAAACAAAAAAGAAAATAAAAATGAGTCTCGGAACATCGCGCATGCACACAGAATCCAGACTGTCTCACCAGCAGTCCGGATTAGGAAAAGAGCATTCAGCAGCACTATCCCAGAGGTCTATGCAGTTACAACTGCATAGACTTGAAGGGGGATCAGACTGCAATGTCTGCAGGCTGGGTAACATCCAGCATGCTCTCATTGGATGGAAGTGTTACAAGGCAGATGCATTGCTTGGTGGATATGCATTAGTTTAACAGACTTTGAGGAAGAACCTGCTTGGATATTACAAAGTGGATGTGCGCTTTACAGACTTGACTTTGAGGTAAGGAAGGAATACAATGGTGTGTGTGTGTGTGTGTGTGTGTGTGTGTGTGTGTGTGTGTGTGTGTGTGTGTGTGTGTGCATAATGCCCCAGGTGCTATATGGTGGTGGGTAGAGAACAGGCTTGAACCCTGTACCTTGGGCCCAGGTGGCAAGAGCCTGAATTATCTACTCACCACCATTTGTAAAGAATTTGCAGATTTTTCCATCATATTTGTTCTGTTCTGTTCCTCATAAAATCTGTGGTTTCTGTATTTTTGTGTCCTTAGAAAATCAGTGGTGCAGTGGTAGCATTGCTGCTTGACAGCTACAGGTTCTCTGGTTTGATTCTTGGCTGGGGTGCCTTCTGTGTGAAGTCTGCATGTCCTCCATGTGTTTGTGTGGGTTTCCTCTGGGTGCTTTGGTGTCCTCCCATTTACAAAGATGTGTCTGGAGTGTTTCTCCATGGGTGTCTACTGAAAATTGACTTTTGTTCCAAGTCAGACTTTCCTGGTTAACAAATGTTAAATAAAAATGAAAAGCATTTGAATTTCAGACTTCATATTCTTCAGAAAGTACATGGTAACACAAAACCTTTAATTCTAGCATTTTCTAAGTTTATAAGATGGATATTTGAAATATATCCCTATTTTTGGGAATGTATTCCCCCATTATTGGCTTTGTCTAGTTTTTTTGTGCTAAGGTTGAGAGCTATGGTAAGAACTGAATTCACTGAATATGTTTGGGGGCTGTATTCCCCCATTACTGGCTTTGTCCAGGTGTTTTTTGCTAAGAGGTCGAGAGCTATGGTGGGAACTGAATTCACTGAATAAGTTTGGGGTCTGTATTCCCCCATTACTGGCTTTGTTCAGGTGTTTTGTGCTAAGAGGTTGACAGCTATGGTGAGAGCTGAATTCACTAAATGGTAGCCATTTAAGTTTCAGTCTTCCTCTCTTTCACAAAACAGCTGATTTGGCATAGTGGTATGTTGCTCTGACTGTTTTGCCCAGGGTCCTGGGTTCAAGACTTGGCAGTGAAATGTATGGTGGTAACACAGCATTTTATTCTAGCAACTTTCCAACATTATACAACCAATGTTTAAAATGTGTCCCTGGTTTTTGGGCTTTTGTCCTCCCCCCAATAAATTTTGGCTTTTTCTAGATTTCTTGTGCTGCAAAGTTCAGAGATACAGCTGAGTGTTGAGTAGATTTTACAAGGAGCTGAGAGCTGCAAGGGAACAAAAGTTTAGTGCTGCTTAAGCTGAGTCTGCTTGCATTGTTAACAGCACAACAGGTAGTGTACTTGCGTTTGCAGAAGGCTGTGGGTTCTACTCCCACAGTAGGTAGATGTATTGCTGATACTGTACTGTGCTGCAAAGTGGGTGGATGCTGCACTCTTTTTTGGCAAAGATACCTACTAACTATGAACCTATTATCAGTTTGCCATCCATTTCCTATTGCAATATTACTAGCTTGTCATTTGTTTAGTATAACATAGTCAATTTATTCCTCAAGGGCAACAGGCACTTTATTTGTAGATGAAACAATGAAAAATAAAGTTGTTTGCTAGCAGCAACCTCTTCATTAGTTACATATCTCTTTAATGTGGAATTATTTAGATGACCTTTACTTCTTCAGAGATTTTACTGATACTGATGGTCTGTAGAAGTTGGAGTAGACTTTTATGATGGAAATGTTCTGAATTGAGCAGTTTTGTCATTATTGGTGCATGTATTTTGTTTCATTGTTTACTGGAAAAATGAAAATGTTCAAAACAATAAATTTAAAACGCCCTCTAAAACTGTACTGTATTGTACAAGGAATATAATTTAATACAATCAGGAAGGTATATGAAGGAGCATGTGTATGCTTTGTGTGCAAGCAGCCTGTGATTTGAAAACAGCCCAAACCCAAAATTAATCTTTATCTGCCACTGGCAAAATGTATTTTCTTTGAATGTGGGGTTCAATGCTGTTTCAATGAATGTGAGTTTCAAGGGCAGAGAAGTTTTAATGCTAAGTCTACTTTCATTGTGAGACTGCATTGCTTTTGTTTAGCAGATATCTATTAGTGTTGCACTGTAAAATGCAAAATAAAACTTTCAAATGAAGTCCAAATCATCGCAGAAGTAAAGCAGTATGCACATTAGTGTTTATGGTAAATGGGGTGAAATAGCCAAGTAATGTTTCATTGGAATGTCTGCAGGAGGGAGGCTCCATTTGACCATAATTTTGTGAGGGGGGGAAGGGTGGCAAACTCAAAGACAGCCCCGGCTGAACTATACCTCTCAACTGTCTAGATTTTTGCTTCTTATTTTTGGATGTTCCTAATAAAATTTGTGGTTTTCTGGCAAATCATTTAGGGATTAAGTCACTAAATAATGACAGACACTGAGTTTCAGACTTCATAACCTTCAGAAAAATGCTTGCTAAAGCAAGACCTGTTATTCTATCAACTGTCTCAGTTTATACAAGAGCAATTTTTAGTACTGTTTATATGTCCCCCTAATATATTTGGCCTTGTCCAGAATTCCTGCATTAACAGGTTGAGAGGTATGTGCAAATAAATTGCTTTATAGAATTAGGCATATCCAAACCTCTCAACTGTCCTTGATTTTGACTCAAAATTTTGCTCTTCCCCTAATAATCCCTCCGCAAAATGGCAACTTTGGAAGAAAATGTGGCGGGTTTACAATAAATAAATGTAATAATCTGAGTTATAGATTACTTTTATTTCAGAAATGCATGTAGATTCTTTTATTTTGTCAGCTGCTCAAGTTAGCAGTACTAATATTAAAAAAGTGTCCCTTCTTTAACAGGTTCCCAGCTGTATTGTGTGGCTATTTTATATTTTTGCATCACATCTTTGGTCCGTTTTTCATAAAATTGTGTTTTTTTTTTTTTGCAAATTAGTGGCAAATCATTAAAGACTGAAGTTAAAAAATAATGACAGACATTTGAGTTTCAAATTTCATCCCTTCAGAAAATTCATACTAATGCAGGACTTACTATTCTATTATCTTTCTAAGTTTATAAGAGCAATATTTAAAAATTGTCCTTCTTTTTGGGCCTTTGTCCCACTTCTATGTATGGCTTTGTCCAGATTTCTTGCTCTGAAATTCTGATTTCTTTTTTGTTGAGAGGTATGACAAATGTGTCAGGGCCATCACAGTCAGCTGGAGACATTTCAAATGGTGACATACTTGTTCCACCCCACTCCTCCATGTAGTGACTCTGGATCAGTGGTGGCTGGTGAGTTCAAATTGAAGGGGGGCTGCAGGAGACAGCTGAATGGGTGGGTCTAATGAGAAGGGTTGTGGCCAACTAGAAAGGGGAGGGGCTATGCTCAAAACCACAAAAACTGGAACTTTAATTAAATACACTGCCCTGGGTACCAAACCATCATTATGAGAGTCCAATCAAGACAATTTGAAGTGTAGAAGAATATTTCAATGCATTAGATGCATGACAGCTTACTTAATATCTAGATGGAAACAAAAAGGCTGTGAGGCATGAAAAAATAAATTACTTTTTAAATACATTAATGGAATGCCAGTCAAAATCAAGTAATAAAAACAAGCAGCACTCAACTCAAACCACTTCTCCTTGCACTGCAGTTCTAATTATAATTTATATTCAGCTTTATAAAAGTACCAAGTAACATGCTGAAAGTAGCAATCTCTGTGATACCCCCACTTGTAAAAATGTTTCTTATCCAAAAAAGACCTGCTGCCTGACAGCAACTATCTACTTGTTTCATGGGGAAAACATGATCAAAGTAAAAAAATGAAAAGCAAACAAGAAACAAGCTCAAGATACATTGCTTAAAGGATTACTGTACAGGTAATGGACCACACATGATAGAGTGGCATTCTGTTTGGTTTACAGGTAGAGCCTGCAAAGATGACTGCAAGTCTCCAACAAATGTAATGAGCTTCTTAAAATAATATAATCCTGTCCTTTACTACAAATACTGTCATATGCATTTCAATACCCAAGGCTTATACATTATCTGGTTATGCAAGTATTCTCTGCATGGCAGCAGAAAGGCTTTCACTGTTGGCAATTCTTTAAGAGTATGCTTATTAAAGCTTACTTGCATCTTATAATCTCAGACAAGCTTACCTGATGGTCTTTAAAGAATTGCTACTTAAACACAGAGCAACAGGCACTTTCTGAGTAATAATAAGCATAAATTAGAAGTTATGTACCTACCATAACGTTCCATGTTAGTTGTCTTCTCTCGCCTTCTTTCTTGCTGGATGGTTCGGAGCCGATCCTCGGCTCCGACTCGGCACTTGCTTTAGCTTGAGAAATCCTTTTACCAGCTCGAGGCAACCCTATATCCCATGATGCAAGGCGGAACTACCTCAAATCTCGTTTGGTAGCTAACCTACCCTGCTAAGGACTAACCTAACATAATTAGGAAACCCAAGTTCATAATAAGAGCCCTCAAATGAAGGCTCAGGAGGAAACAACCTGATAGGAACTCTTCAAGATCTGTCCAGGCCAGGGGGAAGGAGGGAGGGACGCAAGAAAGAAGGTGAGAGAAGACAACTAACATGGAACGTTATGGTAGGTACATAACTTCTAAATGTTAAGTTGTCAATCTCGCCTTCATTCTTGCTGGATGGGACCGCGTCCCTAGCACCTGTATCCCGGGTGGCTCAATGGAACAGACTCTTGAGAACTGTGGAACCAAAACTGGCCCTGTCTCTGGAGGCCAAGTCTAACTTGTAATGAGAGACAAAGGTATGAGGAGTGGCCCAAGTAGCTGCTGCACAAATGGTATCAATGGGTAGTCTATCCTGAAAGGCTGTAGAAGTGGATAGACTCCTGGTTGAGTGTGCTTTCGGTTTAGAAGGTAGTTACTTGCCTCTGAGAGAGTACACATAGGAAATGGTGGAAGACAACCATCTGGATAAGGTCACTTTAGAAACTGGAAGACCTATCCTGTTTTCTGCATAGGAGACAAATAATTGGTCCGATTTCCTGAATTGTTTCGTTCTATGCAAATAGTACCTGAGCTGATGATGGACATCCAAAAAATGAAGCTTTTGTTCAGCTCTGTCAGAATAGTTTGGGAAAAAGACTGATAGATCTATGGATTGATTAATATTGGTTTGAGACACAACTTTGGGGAGAAAGGACGGGTTCGTTCTTAAGGATACCCTGTCCTTATGAAAAACCAAGTAAGGGGAACGGATGCAGAGAGCTTGAATCTCGGAAACCCTTCTTGCTGAAGTGACAGCCAGTAAGAATATAGTTTTCCAGGTCAATAATTTCAAAGAACATGAAGCAGATGGTTCGAAGGGAGGTAACATCAAGGATGCCAACATTAAATTTAGATCCCATTGCGGAGGAGGATGCTTTATCGGCGGCTTTAGGAGAAAAACTCCCCTCAGAAAGGCCTTGCATAATCTATGAGACATAATGTTATTATCATGCAAGCCAACATGATACTTGGAAATAGCAGCCAGTTGAACTTTAACTGTAGATGAAGAAGATCCTGACTGAAAAACTTCAGCCAGGAAATCTAAAACAGAATGCACAGGAGCAGTAAAGGGAATTTGCCCAAATAGAAAAACGTCGCCACTTGCTAGCATAAACAGTTCTGGTGGACGACTTTAAAGAAGACACTAAGATGTCTCTGACAGAATCAGAGATCATCGGAAGCCTGGCTAGGGAAGGAAGTGGAGCAACCAAGCAGTGAGGTTGAGAGAATGAATGGCCCAGTGCTGCTGACCCGACTGGTGGATCAAAAGATCCGGAACTGGGTCCAGATGCCAGGGCTGCACCAGGAGGTGACGATGCAGAGACGGAACCAAATTTGTCGAGGCCAGTAAGGGGCAATGAGAATCAACTTGGCCCTCAAAACGGTGGCTTTCTGAATGACTTGTGGAATCAAGGGAAAGGGAGGAAAAGCGTCCAGAAGTCCCCGGGCCAATCCTGGGTTAGAGAGTCTCTCAGGGGTTGGCCTGGTAGGGAAAGAGGGTGAAAAATCAGGGCACTTGTTGTTTTGAGGTGTAGCAAAAGATTGCAACAAGGTGTGCCCCACTTCAGAAAAATCTGATCCACTACAGATTGATTGAGAGACCACTCGTGAGGCATCAGAATGGATCTGCTCAGCCTGTCCGCCAAGAGGTTGGACCTGCCATGGATGTGCATTGCTATCAGAAACCGATGAGAGGAGATTGCCCATTGCCAAAGTCTGAGAGCTTCTCGACACAACGGATAGGACCTGGTCCCGCCCTGCTTGTTGATGTACCAGACCACGGACATGTTGTCCGTTTGTACTGCAATAGTCCCCGTGGGAAGAAAGTCGTTGAGGGCTTGCAACGTTAAAAGCACCGCTCTCATCTCCAGGACATTGATGTGCAGATGGTATTCTATGGGTTGCCACGTCCGTGGACCATCCTGCCCTGATAATGCCCCCCCCACCCGATCAGAGAGGCATCCGTAGTAACTGCGGCAACTGGAGGAGGGAGAACAAAGGGTCGGCCCTGATGAAGAAGAGGGGAAGATATCCACCAGTTCAGATGAGTTCTGCATGATTGAGTGACTAAGATTTCGTGCCTCATCGGAAGACTGTGGTACGACCACTGAGTGAATAACATCCACTGCAGAAGACGCATGTGGAAGCGAGCCAGTGGTAGAAGAACAATGGCGCAGCCATAAGACCTAGAACCTTTAGTATCAATCTGGCTTTGACCTTGCTGCTCTGCAATAGAATCCGAACGAATTTTTGGATGTCCAGAATTCTTTGATCTGTTAGTCTGGCTAACATTTTGACGGTGTTTAATTCTGCGCCTATAAAGGTGATAGATTGGCAAGGCCGGAGAGAAGATTTTTAAATTTACTGAAATTCCCAAACTCTTGCAAAGCTGCAGAGTGTAGTCTCTGGTCTGAAGAAGCTGACACCTGGTGGTGGCGGAGAGGAGCCAGTCGTCCAAATAAGGAAACACCTGGAATCCTTGACGTCTCAGATGAGCTGTGACCACTGCCATGCATTTGGTAAACACTCTGGGGCTGAAGTGAGGCCAAAGGGCAGGGCTCTGAATTGGTAATGACTGGTCCCTAGCGAAGCGGAGAAACCTTCTGGAGCGCCTGTGAATCTTTATGTGATAGTACGCGTCCTGAAGGTCTATAGAGCACATCCAGTTGTCCTTGCCCAGAAAGGGCAGAATGGACTGAAGCATGACCATCCGGAATCTTGCCTTCTTGACAAATCTGTTTAGACTGCTCAGGTCTAATATTGGTCTCCAATCTCCCGTCCTTTTGGGGACCAAAAAGAATCTCGAGTAGACGCCGGATCCTACTTGGTCTGCTGGCACAGTCTGGACGGCTCTTTTTCCTAGGAGCTTTGAAACCTCCTGTTCTGCCAAATCCCTTTGACCGGGTGAGATGTCTGGAAGGGATTGTTGAGGTGGGATACCTTTCAAGGGGATTTTGTAACCCTCGGATATGATCGACTGTACCCACATATCTTGTGAGAGGGAATGCCAGGCTACTGGGTACAGCAAAATCCTTCCCCCGACTGCCTCCAAGGGTGGACAGTCAGGCAACACCTCAGGGGTGCTGAAAGGGCTTCTCAGGAAGAGACTCCCTGTTGCCCTGGTTCTGAGGACCCCCCCTGCCTCTAGGGCGGCGTCTATTATTGTTACCCCTCTGCCTCTGGGGGTAAACTGACCACGTGTGTCCGGTGTAGCTCCTTGGGCTTTGCGGAACCACATCTTCCCTCCCTTCTGACCCTTGGGATATGGTCTAGAAGGGGTGGAAAAATGGACTCCAACGGCAGAAAGAGTTTTACCGTCCTGCTCACACCTGGTCAAGGTATCCTTCACCTGAGGTCCGAACAAAGCCGAACCATCAAAGGGTGTATTGGTGAAGGACGCCTTAAAGGGGTCCACAAAATTACAAAGCCGCATCCAGGCTTGGCGTCTAAGAGCCACTCCTGTGCCTGCGGCCCTGCTCGTTCCATCGGCCGCATAGGATATGAGTCGCATGGAGGAGTTGGATAAGGAATTCAGGATTGCTAGCTGTGAGGCAATCTTTTCTTGAGCCCCAGCAGCAGAAGGATCCTGGACCACTTCACCTAGTTCCTTGAGAATATCTCTTTGAAGCCTGGTGAAGAGACAAAGGTAGTTCAGCGAACGCATAGCAAAGGTCGCTGAAGAAAACATCCGCTTTCCATACCTGTCCATGGTCCTAGAATCCTTGTTAGGAGGATGGACAGGTACTGAAGGATCCGCAAGTTCCTTCTTAGTGGCCGCCGCCACCACCATAGCATCCACAGAGACGCCCTTGGAAAGAAACTGTTTGTCTGTAGGGGCTGTAATAAACTTGGATGGTCTCCTGGGGACAGGTTCCACAGAATCTGGAGCTGCCCACGCCTTCCGAGCCACTACCTGCATAAGTGGGTCGAAATGCGGAGACACCCAGGAGGTGGAGGGTCGGGATCCAAAAGCCTCCAGGTATACCGACTCATACTCGGAGGGATCAATGGATGGCCAATTCCCCCTCTGTTTGAGGAGCTCAAGGATGTCTGAAAAGGAGACATCCTCAGAGGGGGATCGTGGGGAACCCTCCGACTCATCTAAGTCGGTATCAGATGTAGTAGACTCAGGGGAGTCTGTGTGTTTCCTCTTACACGTCCTCTTCTGAGGGGGTTCACCTGCAGGATCAGGAGAAACTTCAGAAGAGGAGGAAATTCCCAATGGGGAAACCTGGGGCGATGGATCCCTGGGCCTGAGAGCAAGAGGCTGGCAAGAGGTGTCTACAGGCACCAAAGAGGGAGGAGCTACAGGGATGGACCGTTGACCTGGCTCAGGAGCCAGGACACTCCTCATCACCTCAAAGGCTCCCCTCCCCGGGAGACCGGAATATCCCCGTTCCGAGGACACAGGAATTCCTGGCTCCACTGAGAGGGAAGGCTCCGAGGCTGATGTCGGTGCCGAGCTTACCAAAGCCGAAGCCCCGAGAGGGAGAGCGGGGTCGGACAAGGGTCCGATGCCACTAGCCCCCTCGGAGCCGACCAGGGAAACGCGATGACCGGATCCCTCCAAGGAAGGTCTCAAGGAGGAGATCGGAGCCGAAGGATGTATCGGCTCCGGCACCGAAACAGTCGCTGTCCCGAGAAGCTCCGGCTCCGAACTCCGGTGGGGAGTTGGAGGAGGAAGTTCAAGGGGTGAAGCAATAGCCGAAGTCTGCTGAGACGGGCTATGGAGCATTTGGGCCAGTGCCTGCAACTTTAACAGCCTGCTTACCACCCTCTCTAAGTCGTGGTCAGACAGCCTGGAAGATCTCGAAGATCAGCTCCGATGGCTCCGCTCCGACAAAAGAGGAGACCCCGGAGCCGAGCGGATACTCTCCAACGAAGGGGACCGAGATCTCTTTCGGGACGAAGTCATCTGAGCCGAAGTCCCCTGAATCCCAGATGGAGCCGAAGATTTCTTGGCTCCGATGCTGGATAAGGTGTCGGCTCCAGCCGGAGCCGACAAAGCCACAGTAGATCGGGTGTCGGAACCAATCGGTGCCGAACCCACTACTTTCGAAACAGAAAGATCGGCTCCAGCTGGAGTCGATCTCGGCTTCAACGGAGCCGGAGCCACCGGAGGAGGCTTAGATACTGTAGCCTGAACCTTCGGAGGCTTAGAAGGTTTACCGGACCCTGATTTAGAGGGAGAACCTTCTGGCTTAAGTAAGCCACGGAGGATCAATTTATTCCTCCTTTCCTGCAGGACTCTCTGGCTAAAAGAGTGACATAAAGCACAGGAGTCCTGCAGGTGCAAAGGCCCCAGGCAGTAAACACAAGAAGTGTGACCGTCTGTCAGAGACATCTTCTGACAGCACGAGTCACACTTCTTGAAGCCTGAGACCTTGCCTTCCTTAGACATAGTCCTAGAGGAAGAAATCACACACACACACCCCAACAAACACACAATTAATCCCCCAACACACAGACACACAGGTAGGGATTAAGCAATGGGGTCTAGGCCTAACTTAAAACTCTTTAACAATAATGAAAAGAATTTAAAACTTTTTAAGTTTAAGGGAAATAGGGTGGGCTGTAGAAACACTACACACTATAACAAGGGGAATAAGGGAGAAATAAATCCCTAACTAAGCTTTTTTTGACAAAAACAACTTACCTCAGCTGGCAAAGGAGACCTCTTTCGCTAAGCAGCAAACGAGATCTGAGGTAGTTCCGCCTTGCATCATGGGATATAGGGTTGCCTCGAGCTGGTAAAAGGAGTTCTCAAGCTAAAGCAAGTGCCGAGTCGGAGCCGAGGATCGGCTCCGAACCATCCAGCAAGAATGAAGGCGAGATTGACAACTTAACATTCAATAGTATAAAAATATGACAAACCACAACATTCTGCAAAATCAAGGACAGAATACAAGTAGTACTTGTGTCTACCTTGGATGGGGGGATACTCTGCACATTTACATTGCATAACTGCTCCTTGCCTTGCTTGGACACATCCAGAGTCACACTACATGGGGCAGTGGGGTGCAACAAGTATGTCACAATTTGAAATGTCTCTGGCCGACTGTGATGGCCCTGACACATTTGTCATACCTCTCAACCTCAGAGCAAGAAATCTGGACAAAGCCATACATAGAAGTGGGGCAAGGCCCAAAAATAAGGACAATTTTAAATATTGCTCTTATAAACTTAGAAAGGTAATAGAGTAGTAGGTCTTGCATTAGTATGAATTTTTAAAGGGTATGAAATCTGAAACACAAATGTCTGTCATTATTTTCTAACTTCAGTCTTTAATGATTTGCTACTAATTTGCCAAAAAAACACAATTTTTATGAAAAATGGACCAAAAATGTGATGCAAAAATATAAAATAGCCACACAATACAGCTGGGAACCTGTCAAAAAAAGGACACTGTTTTAATATTAGTACTGCTAACTTGAGCAGCTGACAAAATAAAATAATCTACATGCATTTCTGAAATAAAAGTAATCTATAACTCTGATTATTACAGTTATTTCTTAATTGTAAACCCTCCGTGTTTTCTTTCAAAATTGCCATTTTGCGGCGGGATTATTAGGGGAAGAGCAACATTTTGAGCCAAAATCGGGAACAGTTGAGAGGTTTGGATATGCCTAATTCTTTAAAGCAATTTATTTGCATGTACCCCTCAACCTGTCAATGCAGGAAATCTGGACAAGGCCAAATATACTTATAAACAGTACAAAAAATTGTTGTATAAACTGAGACAGTTTTTAGAATAACAGGTCTTGCTTTAGCATGCATTTTTCTGAAGGTTATGAAGTCTGAAACTCAGTGTCTGTCATTATTTCGTGACTTAATTCCTAAATTATTTGCCAGAAAACCACACATTTAATGAGGAACAAACCAAAAATAAGAAGCAAAAATCTATTCATTTTGTGAAAATCTGGACAGTTGAGAGGTATAGTTCAGCCGGGGCTGTCTTTGAGTTTGTCGCCCTTCCCCCTCACAAAATCATGGTCAAATAGAGCCTCCCCCCTTCAGCTATTCCAATGAACCATTACTTGGCTATTTCACCCCATTTACCATAAACACTAATGTGCATACTGCTTTACTTCTACGATGATTTGGACTTCATTTGAAAGTTTTATTTTGCATTTTACAGCCCAAAGACTAAGACATCTGCTAAACAAAGCAATGCAATTTCACAATGAAAATAGACTTAGCATTAAAACTTTTCTGCCCTTGAAACTCACATTCATTGAAACAGCATTGAAACTCACATTCAAAGAAAATACATTTTGCCAGTGACAGATAAAGATTAACTTTGGTCTGTTTTCAAATCATAGGCCCCTTGCACATGAAACATACACGTGGTCTTTGATACACCTTTCTGATTTTATTAAATTATATTCCTTGTACAATATAGTACAGTTGTAGAGGGCATTTTAAATTTAATTTGAAAATGTTTCCAGTAAACAATAAAACAGAATGCATGCACCAATAATGACAAAACTGCCCAATTCAGAACATTTTTCCAGTCTTCTTTCGGCTTTTCCCGGTTAGGGGTCGCCACAGCGGAACTCCGGTCCGCTAATGATCTGTAGTAGAGTTTTACATGCTGGCTTGCCGGGCCTAACGCACAACCTTCAATGAAGGAACGCCCCTTCAAGAATGAAATGCATGCACCAATAACAACAAAACTGCCAAATTCAGAACATTTCTATCATAAAAGTCTCAGACTTCTACAGTCCACCAGTATCAGTAAATATGCATAATCGCTGAAGAAGTAAAAGTCATCTAAATAACTCCACATTAAAGAAATCTGTAACTAATGAAGAGGTTGCTGCTAGCAAACAACTTTATATTTAATTGTTTCATCTACAAATAAAGTGTCTGTTGCCCTTGAGGAATAAATTGCCTATGTTTCATTAAAAAACAATAAGCTAGTAATATTGCAATAGGGACTGGATGGCAAACTGATAACAGGTTCAGAGTTACTAGGTATCTTCACCAAAATGGACTGCAGCATCCACCCCCTTTACAATACAGTACAGTATCAGCAATGCATGTACCTACTGTGGGAGTTGAACCCACAGCCTTCTGCATCAAAAGCAAGTGCACTACCTATTGTGCTATTAACAATGCAATCAGACTCAGCATAAGCATCACTAAACTTTTGTTCCCCTGCAGCTCTCAGCTTCTTGTAAAATCTACTTGACACTCAGCTGTATCTCTGAACTTTGTAGCACAAGTATTCTAGAAAAAGCCAAAATTTAGGGGGGGGGGTGAAAAGACCAAAAAACAGGGACGCATTTTAAACATTGCTTGTATAATGTTGGAAAGTTGCTAGAATAAAATGCTGTGTTACCACCATACATTTCACTGCCAAGTATTGAACCCAGGACCCTGTGCAAAACAGTCAGAGCAACATACTACTATGCCAAATCAATCAACTATTTTATGAAAGAGGAAGACTGAAACTTAAATGGCTACATTCAGTGAATTCAGTTCTCACCATAGCTGTCAACATCTTAGCACAAAACACCTGAACAAAGCCAATAATGGGAGAATACAGCCCCCAAACATATTCAGTGAGTTCAGTTATCACAATAGCTCTCAACCTTGGCACAAAAAACCTGGACAAAGCCAATAATGGGGGAATACAGCCCCCAAACATATTCAGTGAGTTCAGTTATCACAATAGCTCTCAACCTTGGCACAAAAAACCTGGACAAAGCCAATAATGGGGGAATACAGTCCCAAAAATAGGGACAAATTTCAAATATCCATCTTATAAACTTAGAAGCTTGCTATAATAATAGGTTTTGTGTTACCATGTACTTTCTGAAGAATATGAAGTCTGAAATTCCAGTGCTTGTCATTTTTATTTATTTAACATTTGTTAACCAGGAAAGTCTGATTTGAAACAAAAGCCAATTTTGGGCAGAGGGAGAAACACTCCAGACACGTCTTTGTAAGATGAGAGGACACCAGAGCAAGCCCACACAAACACAGGGAGGACATGCAGACTGTCTGTCATTCACTATTGCAAATAATAAACTAAAGATGTCAGCCAGGCAGAAAAACTTAGAAGATATACAGGTGAGAATAAAGGAAAAGTACAACATATGCAATTCATTGGTGACCCCAAAAAGTTTTATAGAGAACTGGAAAACAAAGCAAAAGGAATAGAAACACCACCAAAAAAGAAAAAAATAGACACATTTTGTAAGAATAGTAGAGAAGCCCTGTGGACCACAACAAAGATGCTGAATGGACAGAAAAATTAAAAGGAACAGTAAAGAGTTCAAATGCATAGGATATAAAATAGAATTAAGTAATTGCTAGAGAATTTGAAAAAATTAAGAAAGGCTCCTAAGTGAAAAACCTCAGGCACAGCTACATTATCTAACTTCTACCTAAAAGTATCAACATCTTTATACAAATATTTAGCCTTGAGTAAGAACTACTTATATGTGCATTCCAAACAAACACCAACTTAGTTAACAACAGGAAAAAACGATACTGCTCCGTAAGCTTGAACCTGTAAGCCATCCTAAAAACTATAAACCAATAACTTGTCTTCAGATGATTGCAAACTATATGCTGGAATTGATGCAGACAGAGTTTATAGTCATTTAAAGGTAAACTCAGATATGGTAATTGGTAATTCATATGTCATTCTTTGCCTGGCATGGGGATAAGTCTGTAGTCTCTTGTCATGACTTAAAAGTCTCATAGTTCCTCAAGCTCTTACTTCCGTTCATGAAGCATTTGTAGACCTGAAAATGTCAGAGATTATTAAAGTACCATTATCTCCATAGGCCATTCATTCAGTAGATGACATCCTCAGTGCCCTTCCCTATATCTAATACTTTTTCTGGTTCTTCATTTATCCATGGTATTGATGTTGTCCATCCTATTACACCACCAGTATTAATCTGTAGCCCCTGTATATTTACGCATAAGAAATGATGCCTGAATTAGTAATGCACCATAATGTCCACAAACATCCTCCTTTCTGCTTGGACTAATCTTCTGACTACCAAAAATACTCTGTTTTCTAGTACCAAAAATACTCTGTATGCATGGGGTCTGCTTTCCCCCGTCTCCCCCCTAAGTTCACAGATTCTCTGGGTGAGAGGCTGTTATGTTGAGTTTAACATTTTTCACATATGTGCCAGATATAATAAGCAAAGCAGGAACAGAACAAAGCAGAATTTAAAGAAAAATATAATTTGATACAAAGTTGAGAATACATAATTTTTCTTTATTTTGCTGATACATAGAGGTTAAAAATCAATGATTTTTCCAATGGGTTTCTTAACTGACATGTAAAAATACCTGAAGTTTTAGCTGCTGGCAGGTTGTATGTTGGAAGCAGGTCTCGGGTCAAAGTACAGTTCTGTAACATCTCTCTTTTCATGCATCCACTCCAGAGTCCAGACTGCCATCAAATATTAACTAAAGGTAAAATCTTTACTGTACAACAGAAAGATCACTGCCTTGTCTGCATCATTATGAAGGTCACATTCCTGAAGCAATAAAATCCACCACAAGTCAAGTCCACAACCAAAACTGGCTGCAACTGTTTGCTTCTCGCTCTTTTCCCAGCACATAAAGCTCGGGAAGAGAGTGACAACCAATCAGCAGCCATTTAGCCCATCCACGTCATGTACGTGCCTGCGGACGTGGCAGTCCGAACCCCTTCCAATTCTATGCGGTTCCAAACCGCATAGACTGCTGGGCATCACACTGATGCCTTAATTCGCTATCTGGACTGCAGCGCTGAAGTGGATCTCCAAGAGAGAAAGAGAAAAAAATATATTTTTTTAAAACCGCCTCAGTGCGCATGCTCGTACTCACAGACGAGTCAGTCGGCGTAAAGCTGAAGCAGCCGGCTGATAGAGATGAAAGACTCAAGACAGACAGTAAAAATAATTAAATAACTAAAACATACTTTTTTCTTGCTGAGGGGGCTGCAGTCCTATGGCACGAGCCGCCCCTGCGATATGTTCAAGCAAGGCAAGGAGCAGTTATGCAGTGTAAATGTACAGAGTATCCCCCATCTAAGGTAGACACAAGCACTGCAGTGGCTTTTCATCTGTCCTTGACTTTGCAGAATGTTCTGGTTTCTGTCATATTTTTATAATGTTGATTTATGCTTATTATTATTCAGAAAGTGCCTGTTGCTCTGTGTTTAAGTAGCAAAGCTTTAATGACCATCAGGTAAGCTTGTCTGAGATTGTAAGATGCATCTAAGCTTTAATAAGCACAGTGTTAAAGAATTGCCAACATTGAAAGCCTTTCTGTTGTTGCCAGGCAGAGAATACTTACATAACTAGATAACATATACGCCTTGGGTATTGAAATGCATATGGCAGTATTTGTAATAAAGGACAGGATTACAGTATTTTAAGAAGCTCATTACCTTTGTTGGAGACTTGCAGTCATCTTTGCAAGCTTTACCCCATAAACTAAACAGAATGCCAATCTATTATGTGTAGTCCATAACCTATGCAGTAATCCTTTTAAGCAATTTATCTTGAGCTTGTTTCTTGTATGCTGTCCATTTTTTACTTTGATCATGTTTTCCCCATGAAACAAGTAGATAGTTGTTGTCAGGCAGCAGGACTTTTTTGGATAAGAAACATTTTTACAAGTGGGGGTATCACAGAGATTACTACTTTCAGCATGCTACTTGGTACTTTTATAAAGCTGAATATAAATTATAATTAGAACTGCAGTGCAAGGAAAAGTGGTTTGAGTTGAGTGCTGCTTGTTTTTCTTATACTTGATTTTGACTGGCATTCCAGAAATGTATTTAAAAAGTAATTTATTTTTTCATGCCTCACAACCTTTTTGTTTCCATCTAAATATTAAGTAAGCTGTCATGCAGCCAATGCATTGAAATATTTTTTTCTTCTACACTTCATTTCTTCTTGATTGGACTCTCATAATGACGGTTTGGCACTCAGGGGAGCGTATTTAATTAAAGTTACAGTTTTTGTGGTTTTGAGCATAGCTCCTCCCCTTTCTAGTTGACCGCACCCCTTCCCATTGAACCCACACATTCAGCTGTCTCCTGCAGCCCCCTTTTGATTTGAAGTCACCAGCCATCACTGAATCATACTTAGGGTAAAGGCATTGTCTAGATAGTAAATAAAAAGGAAAAAGAAAAATTTGAATATAATATGCATTTTTCAGTTTAAGTATCATTAGTGAGTATTTGTATATGTATATAGATTTATTTTACAATTGTATAGTAGTTACAATTTTAACAATCATTGGGTCTCATAAAATGTATTGCTAGTATCATAAGTATAGTAATTTGTTTAATTCATGAATGTTTGTGTGTATATATATATATATATATATATATATATATATATATATATATATATATATATATACACACACACACACACACACACAAAATCTTTTCAAAAAATGATCTAATGTCCACAAGTCATTTAAATTAATTGTAGTATGAATCATGTTGGCTTAAGTAATTAGGTACTGTAATAATGGCTATATTTTAGTAAGCAAGTTTTTATTGTGAAGATATCTTTTTAAGAAATGTACTGAATATGTCACTTCCTGTTGTTTAAAGGGAAATGGCGGTAACTTTGATTATATGAATGAAAGGTTTTAGCTGTTGTTTATTGTCTGATGAAGTTTGCTATTTGAGACAAATGAAAAGCGCTTGACAGTAAATAAAGAAGTTGTTCTATATCCATTGCAGCTAATTTATTTGGTTTGTAGTTACAAAGAAATGGGCGTGAGTCTGCCCTGATAATATGGATTTTTGAAATCACTGATCTTTTTAGTTATGAATATCTGAGGTCTCCCTTCTGTGATATGTTTAGATAAATACATGCCAAAAGGTGCATTATATTCAATAATGGGTCTGATAAGTTATGAGTAGAGGCTACTCCCTATTTAGTTTTATCATCAAAGGAGAAAAATGGTAAAATAGGAAAGAACAAATACTGAACTCATGTAGTCCTTAGTGGAGACAGTAGTCAAACATGCACCACTTACAAGGAGCAATTAGACAGTTAACCATGACATTATATAAATGTGCAATATCCACAACTTCCTATCACAGGAGGAAAATACTGGTCCAGCATTTGCTCTGGATTGCCTACACTTCCCCTCCAGTAAGAATTCTCTCAATGTAGAGTTGACTGATGGAATTCTGATGATAATTCATCATGTGATACATTGGACCAAGGATGGGAGTGGACAAAGCAATGGAAGAACTAGATGTATAATTTGAATTGTGACGAGAAAAAGAAAATAGATGATAATGATGAAGCAGGGGAGTTCAAGAAATAAGGAAAGAGTGGGATTTGGGATGCAGACCCTTTAAGAGAATAATCACACCTTACAGAGCACAAAGTTGTAGAAAGTGTTCTAAGCAAACACTGGAATGAAGGGAGACTTTGCTAATAGGGATGACTGCAAATAGCAGTACAGAAAATAGGTAAGAGGGGGCTGGAATTTAATGGAGAAAACTGATAAAGGAACCAAGGTAATGGGAGTAAATAACTAGAGAAGGGAAAGTAATACAGTAAACTCTCAGTTAACTGGAACTCAATCAACCAGAAAAAAAAGTCGAAGAAATACAGTACAATTGTCATGTGTTGCACTCTCCCCCAGCAGGAACATTCCTTACATTTTTAGAGTTTTAAAAAGGAAGATAGGAATAAATTCCCTTTCTCTCCAATCTAAGAACAAGTCAAACCAAACAGATAGTATAGGGCACAGTATTACTCAGGCCTACTAATAGGAACTCTCAAGCAACCTGAAACTACAGTTATCCGGCACCTACCAATCCCCATGGGTACCAGTTAACTGAGAGTTTACTGTAGAGTGGGATAAGGCTAAATAGCTGTCTGGACTACAAAGTGGAGACTGCCTTCTCTACCTGGGATGGATATCAGAGTATGGGCAAGCAGGAAGTAACAGGGGAGTCCTAAGTGAAAGATCAGTTCTGGTAGAGCTTTTAGTATAGTCTGGAACAGAAACTGCTGCTAAAAATGGATATTTAATATGGGTATATAAAATATTGCATGATAACTATAAGAATCCACTAGAACAAAAATAATAAAGAATAACCATTTTCCTTGGTATGAAAGAGATAGGGCTTGGAAAAATGGTTAAAATATAGATCTCCCCAAAACCTACAACACTTTAAAGAGTTAGAAGTAAGCATACTAAAAGACGGGTTATTGCAGACAAGAAAATCTACTTCAGTAACTCCTTACTAAATCAGTTTTCCAACCCTAAAAATGCTGGTCTTCTATTAATAATGTACTCAATCCTGAAACATCCCCCACTCCTAATCCTGCCCCAAATAACACTCAATTTACCACACATTTTATAGAAAGCATTAAAACCCTTACTACAGAGTTTCCTCCCAACAATCCTGACATGACCTTTCCTCACACAGCAAACCAACCCTCTATTTCACCCTACAACCAATCCTAACCTCCTACATCAAATCACTACTTCTTAAACTGAAACCCTACTCTCCTTCAGTAGATAATCACTCAAGATGACTGCCAGTTTCATAGCCTATCTTGTGTTTCTTCTAATTAACAGATCTAAGGTAATCATATGTTCCTTCTCAATGGAAAAAAAACATTCATCCTCCTCCTCCGTAAAGGAGGAACCTCATCTGATGTAACCAATTTTAGACCTATCGTCATACTATCCCCTTTGTCAAAAATTCTGGAGGAGTGCATTCACAAGCAACTTCTTCAACATATTCTTCAGAAAAAGCTCCTGACTCACACACAGCATAGTTTTAGACCCACCCATAGAATTATCACAGCCTTATTAACTTTCACAGATGCTATTAAAAAAACAGAAGAATGCAAACTTGTTTCCTCTGCATTTCTTGATCTCTCTAAAGCTTTTGATTTAGTCTTCCACTAAAAACTCCTCCACCAACTGTCTTCCCTCAGGGTATCACAACCCACACTACTATGGTTTAACAACTACTTAACCAGTAAATACCAGTCTGTTAAATATCTCTCCACCCTTTTCTCCCTTCCTTCCTGTCAATATGGTCTGCCACACAGCTCCATTCTCAGCCTTCTACTTTTTAATATATTCACTAACAATTTACATAAATCTAAGTAAGCTTCCCTCAAACAAT
The DNA here is from genome assembly GCF_019279795.1 of Protopterus annectens. Classification (NCBI taxonomy): domain Eukaryota; kingdom Metazoa; phylum Chordata; order Ceratodontiformes; family Protopteridae; genus Protopterus; species Protopterus annectens. Next base: position 166,650,193 of record NC_056740.1, on the reverse strand, counting down.
ACACCTACTGCATTTCCAACAATTTAATACATCTTCACAGAATTACTCAAGAAGCATTTAACTCTGTTGAAGGTTGGGTACAGGATAATCAACTGCTACTAAATTCACCCCCCAAAAATTAAACTACTTTTCTATTTTCCAAAATTCCATTTCCATGAAAAAAAAACTTAAAAATTTCTTCCTTAAATACCATGATTGAAAGTACCCCACATACAAAACTACTTGGCATGACAATCGACAATAATCTTAAATTCATTCACATATCCACAAGAGCATCAAGAAAACTCACCAAAAACTAGGTTACCCTACAGAGGGTAAAGAAATTCCTCACAGAGTCTGCCATGGTAACTCTAGCTACTACTTACCTCTTACCATCTCTCCTATATGGAGCCCCTATCATGACCAGCCTACAAGCCTCACTTAGTTCTAACATGAACAGTTCTATAACAAAGCTACCAGATTCACTTGCAGCAAAACTTACCGGACCCACCACTGTTTAGTACTAAAGCCACTTAACTGGCTCAAGCTTCCTCACCACCTATTGTATACTTAGCTCACCTTAACCCATAAAATCATCCATACCCCCATCTACCTGACCAGAAATTAGACTTCTACTCCAATACTATCTTCCAAATCACCCCCTTCAGTCAAATAAACAACTGTTTACCATCTACAAACTACAATGGGCTGCAGGGGTCAGTCTCTATTCCTAAAGTGCAGCTAGAACTTGGAATAAAATTCCTATATCAATCAGGTCTATCGCACACTATATTTTCAAACTATTACTAAAAGGCTTCCTTCTCTGCCTCTTGGCTCTGTCCCTGCTCCTCATCAGGACACAGCTGTCTAATACCCTCAAGACATTATTATACTTCCCTTTATAGCACTAAATCACTTAACCTGCTCATCCCCTTTTAATACCTCACTTTATTGAACTTCTTAAACTACTCTACCTACTTCTAATTAGTACAACCAAATTACTATTCCATCACTACTTTTCTGTTAACACTCCAACTTGCTTATCTCCTCTAATAACTCACTCTATTGCATTTCTTAAATTTCTCCTACCTATCATATACGTAACTCTTCTATCTGAAAAGTCTCAGTACATGGCTTCTAAATTTAAAGTTTGTGAATATCAAAACAAATTTTATTATACTGACTACTGTGCTATGTATTCACTGAAACTGCAGTACAAAATTTGTTATTGTAAATATTGATTGCATTAAATATGATACCTTAGAGCTTTTCTCTCCGGGCCTCTGCTAAAAAAGGGCACCTGTGTCCAGTCAGACTTTCCTCGTAAACAAATGTGAATAAACAATAAAGAAATAATCAATCAGAAAAGGTTAAAAAGATTGGGAAGACTGGGAATAAAAACTGGAAAAGCAATTTACAGGCATACATATGGCTCTCATGTATGCAAAAAAGTCCAGGAGGTTTTGGCTTTTTGCATGAAGTGTTTGCATTGGTATTTCTATACCCCAAGTAGATTTCAAAGAATGTTTCCGTGCGTAAACAGCAAATGTTAGTGGTGTGATAGGAACAAGAGAGGTAACTGTGAAAATGATTTTATGGAGTACAATGAGTTGGCAGATTTTCAAAATTCCTGACTGCTTTCCAAATATTGTTGTAATTCATTGCTCATTAAAAACATTTGAAGCATAAAAGAGACTACAAGTCAGTCACTACCAAATTATTATTTAATGCCATTCCTGATACAACTGCAAAGTGAGGTACTAAGGACAACTGTACAAACCAAAGTTCATCATCTCAAAAGACACTAGTGGTCAAAATCATCAGGCATTCTTGGAAAGTAACTATATTCTATCTTGGAAAGTAGCTATATTCTAAACTGTTTACCTTCTTATACCATGTGACCATATTTTACTGAGTGACGAATAAAATAATGTCTATTGCGCAACCTTTTCATTAGGTTATAGATTTCCTGCTTCATTTAGGGGGTTAAGCAGTAAATTACAATATTTAGATTTACTTCTGAGAATCTACATGTACAAAAAAATCTAATACATTTGTCCCTTTGATTTGCAATTTCTAGGTCTCTGTAGAAGTCACGGTACAAATGCACACAGTTACAGCACAACTGCTTTATTTCCTATTAGGGAAGAGGCTAATACATAGCTTTATATCTGGTAGAAGTTGGAATATTTAGAAATTACAGAATATGTTATGTCCAGACATAATGCAACAACGTGACCAAGAGATTCCATTTATTTATTGAAGAAAGGTGGAGGTGTCCCTTTGCACACACCCCAGTAAACATCTTACCAAATAAGCCCAAAACTGTATCACTATAAGGAAAGCACTACTCATTCTGTACAGCAATTATAAATATAACCTCTGCAACTGAATTGAAATGCATTCACTGCAGACATTCCTGATACTCTTTTCTATACCCTGGAACAAAATTAAGGACAGATGTTATTCAAGTGCATAGACAGAAATGTTGCCAAAGGTGAAACATTTTACTACTTTCAAAAGAAATGGTAATTAAGATCTAGATGACCCCCTAACTTTCCAAAGAGGTAGATGCTCACTTCTCTTTTTAAAACAAAAAACACCTTAACTATAATCATAGTTTACCTTTTTGAGGTGCTAATGGGTATTAGCATTTTGCATTGCAGTGGCAAGAAATTAAGATCATGTGTACTACAGTTTGGTAACAAAAGCCTTGTAAAAAAACAGCCTACCATGATTGACAGATTCCAAAAATAAACAACCAAGACATGTAAGATAACACAGCTGGATAGTAGGTGTTCTGCTATGTTTATAATGCTCTTACAAACAAGTATGCATTAATAAAATTTCATTTTACACCACAAGACACTGATTGCATATGCTGCTGTTTTTATTATTTTTTTAAAAAGCCAAGATACGCACAATAGGATACATTAGGGTTTTGGAATTAAGAGGCAGTAACTGCACTCTAAATGAGTGGTGCAATTAAACAAACTTTTCCTTTATTAATACATATTTGTTAAGAAACTGTTAAGAATGAATAACCATGTCCTTCTGATGCCACATCTGGGATAAGTAGCTATTGCACTGAGAAGTATGGCAGCAATGCAAACATGTTGTGCAAGTGTTGGTGCTAGTACACCCTTTAGCTGTGGTCAGAGTTGTAGAACTAACTCAGTAGCCTTCCACTGATGTATTGGCTGATCTCATTCCATATTCCTTCAAAGCTGAACAGTTTTACAATGAGAAAAAGCAAGAAAGTCTATTGCAGAACTCTCACATGGAGAAGAAATATTATTGAAATCTTTTATCCAGCTTAATTTCTTGTTAACAAAAACAACGATGACAGAAAAAGTGCAACTAAAATTAAACAGTACATCAGCAGACTAGAAGGAGAAGTATCTTGTGTTGCTAAAGCTACTTCTCATTTCTGTTTTAAAACTCTCTTGAAAAAGTTTAGCAGTTTTTCATTTTATTCCCATCTTTTTTTGTTTGTTTAACAAAACAAGTGAAGTCCAAGGAATGTCTCTTCTCTGACCTGCTACACAGAGCTGCCAATGATCTGACTGTTATACTCTGCTGATTCCATTTTGAGTATGTATGGGATTATACTGTCAATTGGAACATTCCCAATAAGACCAGTAAAAAACAGCTCTTCTGTGATGCTGGAACTCATCAGTTGAAGTGCAGGAAGGCGTACTAATATCCGTGCTAACCTGAAAAAGAAATTCATTAAACTATATAAAAATATTGAACAACATATCTCAAAGCCCTTTAATGAAAAAAATAAGTCACTCAATTCTCCTGCCTGTCAGTTCAGAAAATAAAATGGTAAATACTTGTTTGTTCATTCATGTTACTTTTTAAAATTTTTGTTCTGCAAAATGTTAAAGTATTACTATACACAATAATTTGTTACCTTTAGTCATGTCCAGGATTGTACTGTTAAAGGAATTACATACTAAGTACAGTTAATACATGATGTATGTGTCTACTTACTTAAGTCTGTACATACACAACATACTGTATAAATAAATACAGTATCACACATAAATTTACATAGAGTAATCCGTGATGTTTCAAGATGTCCTTACCATTCATTTCTGGTTAGTTTACTCAATGCAATCCCACTAATGAAAGTTTTTTTTATATAGAAGGGCTAACTTTAGAACAATGTTGCTGTTTTCATAGAGTGTGTGTGTGTGTGTGTGTCTGTGTGTGTGTGTATGCTCTCTCTTTCTCTCTCTACATATATAGCTTTACAAAACCACAACCTTGCACAGCTTCAAAAGTCACTGAAAAGATAAGTACCACCAGAAAACAATGTAGAAAAAAGAACTGAAACTTCTTTAGCTCTTTCATTCCATTTTTAAACACCGGAACTTCATCAGAAATGCATTCAATCCATCCATTACAAATTTAAGAAACAAGTAATTTCCATGGTATCCCTTAAGTCTCAAACAACCCAGTATGCAAGTATAGTGGGTCCAAAACAAAACAGTGTAAGAAATATCTGTCTGTGGAAGTTTTTCAGTTCCTGTATATTTAATCACTATATATTAAAAATCAGAAAATTGTAGTAAAAGTTGCTGTGTCTTTCGGCTTTTCCCGGTTAGGGGCCGCCACAGCAGAAACTCCGGTCCGCTAATAATTGGCAGTAGATTTTTATGTGCCGAGTTGCTGGCCCTAACGCACAACCTTCAACGAAGGTACGCCCATTCACGCATGTCTCCACACAGAAGACGCTCTAGCTGAGAATCGAACAGGACGTCTTACTGTGAGGTGACAACGCTAGTAAAAGTAGCGAACTTAAAAACGTCCTAAATCAAAAAATAAAAACTTATTTAAATACCCCCTCTAAAATGACATCAATCAAACCAAGCCAATGAATGACTATTGATTAATAATTAAATAATTATGTAACATAATTGTAACAACTAATTTAAAGTTAAACACACAAAATGTTTAACACACAAAAAATTCTTAAAAAGTCATTTCAATAACTTTAATTTAAGCAAACATTTCACATTCATCATTTCATTTAAGCCAGGGAACATGTCTGCCCATAGCAGAACTTGCCATTTGAGTTCCCTGACTTCTAAAATTAACATAGTCAACCTGTTCCAAGACAAAAATGGAAATTCCTAAAATTATACATCAAACTGTGTTTAGCCAATGTGTTTGTAAAATCATGTTCTTTAACAGTTTAATTTGTTCTCTAATTCTACATCTATGTTCCCTGACACACTTCCCTACAAAATAGCATCAACAAGAACTGCAGGTGGCTAAATATACCATACCTTGACTATGACAGTAATACCTATTAGTAGCCGTAAACCCAAACTTAACATGTGGAACGCTGCTTCACTTGTATTACAAATAAACCTACATTGTTTGCAGCTGGTACATCCAAATGTGCCACTTGTCTTACCAAACATTTTCCTTTCCATTACTAGATCAACTTCTAATAATTTTTTTAATATTAGTAGATTTTTTTATAAACAAAGTTAGGGGACTTTTCTGGCAAACTTAGATAACTATTTCCTAATATTTTCCAGTTAGTTCTAATAGTACTCAATTTTTTGACTATTCACAGTCATAGCAACTGGGAGTGCAAGATAATTATCCTTTACTATCGTGGAACATTCTTCTCTGTGTTTCCTAGTGTTAAAGGGAACCACTTTACTTAAAATGGGGGGGGGGTTACAGTGATCTTTTATCACTTCATCTTCAATTCTGGCCAGATTAACCGCCAGATAACTTCTATGTAAAAATATCTCCCTGATAAACTCTACTTCCTTCAAAAACATATCATCACTGATGATCCGACTTGCTCAAATTAACTGACCCATAAAAATATTTAACTTCATAAATCTAGGGTGATGACTAAAATATTTAAATAATTGTTCTTGAAGGTGTCTTTTCTATAGATGTAAGTTTTAAACCTATGATTTGCTGAATCCATCTTGATATAAACATCCAAAAACTTCACATTCTGGCCTTTATCACTGACAGTGAAACTTAACCAGGAAATACTATCATTAACTTTGTAACAAAAAAGTCAAAAGTTACATTATTCCCCCTCCAAATAAATATTAAATCATCTATATATTGTTTATAAAACCTAAGATATTTAAATAAAGGAAGATTAAAACACTGGACTCCCACCAACATAAAACTAAATTAGCAAATAAAGGGGCAAATTTTGCCCCCATCACAACGCCAGTGGTCTGCTGATAAATCCCCTGATCAAAAATAAAAAAATTGTTCTTCAATACTAAATCCATTAACGTATTTACTACATTTGTATTGACTTGATCAAATTTCTCTGTTTTATCTAAATAAATTTTAACAAAGTCTTCTTCTTATTTAGTACTTGTGTATAAAGAAACTATGTTGATGATACCAATGACATTTTCATCTCCTATAAACTTGTAGCTTCTTAAAACAGTCAATTAAGGACCAAGAGTCTTTAAAATAAAAACAACTTACTTTTCTGTACCACTGGATTCAAAATACTATCCAAACAGCTTGAAATCATGACACTTTTAATTCTCGGCCAAGACACCACTGGGCGAAAAGGTGGGTATGTCACACTCTATTGAATCTTAGGGATTCCAAACAATTTGCCTAATTCAGGTTGTTTCACATTTAAAAAAATATATACATCGCAGTTTACATATCTTTGAATAAATAACTCAAAAATAGTTGCATCTAAATCTATAAAACATTTCCTGACATAGTCCCTACTTATTTTTTATACGTTTCACAATTTAACATTTTTTGCATTTCAGTTTTTATATCTGGTATGTTCCATTATAACCAGGCCACAACCTTTATCTGCTTTCATACAACGTAGATGTTTACACTGTGTCCAATTATACAAAACCTTTTGTTCATTAACAGTTAAAGTATGTATATATATATATATATATATATATATATATATATATATATATATATATATATGTATATATATATATATGCACATTTTGTATCCCAAGCATGTTGTCCAACCAAAAAAAAAAAAAAAAAAATGGTGAGGAAAGTGCATTACTAGTGCTACCTGCCCCTTTCTTCGATGGTACTTTCTTTTAAACCATTGGTGCTGCTTCTATTTTAGGCATTATCATTGGTGGTATTAAAATCATCAAGTTGGCCAGCACTGTTACCCAAGGAAGTCTCATTACTATTGTCTGTGGAAGCATATGCAGCGACAGAAGTCACATCACTTGAACAAACAGGAAAGGCTTTATAGTTGGCACAAGTCCAAGCATCCCTTTCTAATTTTTATTCTTTTTGGCCACCAAAGTCACCAAATGTCACTCTGTTTTGAGATGCTTTCATATCAAGTCTTAAAATTTCCAAAGAAATGATGCCCTCATTAAGCTTATTAATTTCTTCCTTAACAGCCTGTAACTGAAGGCTGTTATGCTTAATCAAAAGTCTTAGCAATTCAAGTCTAGTGTTATTATAGAACTGAACTAAATCCTTACAAATGTCATCACTGTAACGAATTCCATTCAGGAAGTTGTGTACTCTTAGTCCCAGTGGAACTTCCTTATGCTTTAGGCATCTTTTTATGTAAAAAAAAACATCATAGTCTAATGATTTATATTTAATTAGTTTCTTTTCAAGTTCAAAGATCAAATACTTACAGTTAAGTTGATTTCCTTTGTTTTCAAAAAAACACTACATTGCTAACACAAAATCCACTGCTGGAAAAAGGACTAACTTCTGGAGATTTCACCAGTCTTTTAATAAAAGCCGAGCTCCCTTGAAATAAATTTGGTAAAACAATAACATCATTTGGCCATGAATTATTAATGGAAGAGGCAGGGGAATCAGAATGTCCTTCAATCCTTGAATGACCACCAATTCCATTACCATTACAATTTAAACTTCTCAGTGTAGTTTGCATTTGCCCCATAATGTTTGAAAATGTCTGGCTTAACACCTGCAGTTTATAGGGAATAGAGTACAAATGCAAATCCATAACAGCTTCATTCATATGGTTCTCAATGGCAGGGAAACAACTGTGTTCTAAACTCGAATCTCCAGTAGAACTCAAAGAAGCCATCACTTTCGGTAAAAGAGACTCACAAACCAAAAACCCGATAAACCCAAGGTATAGCCAAGCAAACAAAACTGAAACCTTGTAGCAAGGCTTCAAAAGTCACTGAAAAGATAACAAGTACTACCGGAAAACAACACAGAAAGAAGAATTGAAACTTCTTTAGCGCTTTCACTCCATTTATTTTAAACACCTGAACTTCGGAACTTCAACAGAAATGCATTCAATCTCTGCATTACAAATTTAAACATCCCTCTAAAATGACTTCAATCAATCCAAAACAATGAATGACTAATGATTAATAAGTAAATTACATAACCTGAACCATCATTGTAACAAATGATTTAAAGTTAGACATAATAAATGTTTAACACATAAAACATGTTTAAAAAGTCATTTCAATAACTTGAATTTAAGTAAACATTTCACATTCACCATTTCATTTAAGCCAGGGAACTTGTCTGCCCAACCTGCGTAACCTTTTCATTAGGGTACAGATTTCCTACTTCATTAAATGGGTTAAGCAGTAAATTACAGTGTTTAGATTTACTTCTGTGAATCTACATGTACAAAAAATATCTAATACATTATTTGCCCCCTTTTTTTTTTTTGATTTACGATTTCTAGTCCTCTGTAGGTCACGGTACAAATGCACACAGTTACAGTAACTGCTTTACTTCCTATTAGGGCAGAGGCTGATACATAGCTGCATGTCTGGTAGAAGTTGAAATATTTAGAAATTACAGAATATGTTATGTCCAGACATACTGCAACAACATGACCAAGAGATTCCATTTATTTATTGCAGAAAGGTGGAGGTGACCCTTTGCACCCCCCCCAGTAAACATCTTACCAAATAAGCCCACAACTGTAACACTATAAGGAAATGACTAGTCATTCTGTACAGCAATTATAAATATAACCTCTGAAACTGAATTGAAATGTATCCACTTCAGGCATTCCTGACACTCTTTGCTATACCCTAGAACAAAATTATGGACAGATGTTATTTAAGTGCATAGACAGAAATGTTGCCAAAGGTGAAACATTTTACTACTTTCAAAATAAATGGTAATTAAGATCTAGATGACCCCTAACTTTCCAAAGAGGAAGATGCTCACTTCTCATTTTAAAACAAGAATCACCTTAAATATAATCATATTTACCGTTTTGAGGTGCTGATGGGTATTAACATTTTGCAATGCAGTGGCAAGAAATTAAGATCACTTGTACTACAGTTTAGTAATAAAAGCCTTGTAAAAAAAAACAGCTTACCATGACTGATGGATTACAAAAATAAACAAAGGCATGTAAGACAACATAACTGGATAGTAGGTGTTCTGCTATGTTTATAATGCTCTTACAAACAAGTATGCATTAATGAAATTTAATTTTACACCACAAGACATTGATTGCATATGCTGCTGTATTTATTATTTTTTTTTAAAAAGCCAAGATATGCACAACGGGATACATTAGGGCTGTGGAATTAAGAGACAGTAACTGCACTCTAAATGAGTGGTGCAATTAAACAAACTTTTCCCTTATTAATACATATTTGTTAAATAACTGTTATGAATGAATAACCATGCCCTACTGATGCCACATCTGGGATAAGTAGCTATTGCACTGAGAAGTATGGCAGCAATGCAAACATGTTGTGCAAGTCTTCCATTGTGGTAGTACACCCTTCAGCTGTGGTCAGAGTAGTACATCTAACTCAATAGCCTTCTACTGATGTATTGGGTGATCTCATTCCATATTCTTTCAAAGCTGAACAGTTTTACAAAGACAAAAAGCAAGAAAGTCTACTGCAGAACTCTCATGTGGAGAGGAAAAAATTACTGAAATCTGTTATCCAGCTTCATTTCTTGTTCACAAAGACAATGATGACAGAAAAAGTGCAACTAAAATTAAACAGTACATCAGCAGTCTAGAAGGAGAAGTATCTTGTGTTGCTAAAGCTACTTCTCATTTCTGTTTTAAAACTCTCTTGAAAAAGTTTAGCAGTTTTTCATTTTATTCCCGTCTTTTTTTGTTTGTTTAACAAAACAAGTGAAGTCCAAGGAATGTCTCTTCTCTGACCTGCTACACAGGGCTGCCAATGATCTGACTGTTGTACTCTGCTGATTCCATTTTGAGTATGTATGGGATTATACTGTCAATTGGAACATTCCCAATAAGACCAGTAAAAAATAGCTCTTCTGTGATGCTGGAACTCATCAGTCGAAGTGCAGGAAGGCGTACTAATATCCGTGCTAACCTGAAAAAGAAATTCATTAAACTATATAAAAATATTGAACAACATATCTCAAAGCCCTTTAATGAAAAAAAAAAAAACAAGTCACTCAATTCTCCTGCCTGTCAGTTCAGAAAATAAAACGGTAAATACTTGTTTGTTCATTCACGTTACTTTTTAAAATTTTTGTTCTGCAAAATGTTAAGGTATTACTATACACAATAATTTGCTACCTTTAGTCATGTCCAGGATGGTACTGTTAAAGGCATTACATACTAAGTACAGTTAACACCTGATGGATGTGTCTACTTACTTAAGTCTGTACATACACAACATACTGTATAAATAAATACAGTATCACACATAAATTTACATACTTACAGTAATCCGTGATGTTTCAAGATGTCCTTACCATCTATTTGTGGTTAGTTTACTCAATGCAATCCCACTAATGGAAGGCTTTTTATATAGAAGGGCTAACTTTAAAAGAAATTTGCTGTTTTCATAGAGTGTGTGTGCATGTGTGTATGATCTCTCTCTCTCTCTCTGTTATATGTATGTGTATGTATATATCTTTACAAAACTGCAACCTTGCAGCACAGCTTCAAAAGTCACTGAAAAGATAAGTACCACCAGAAAACAATGTAGAAAAAAGAACAAACTTCTTTAGCTCTTTCATTCCATTTATTTTAACCACCGGAACTTCATCAGAAATGCATTCAGTCCATCCATTACAAATTTAAGAAACAAGTAATTTCCGTGGTATCCCTTAGGTCTCAAACAACCCACTATAAAAGTATAGTGGGTCCAAAACAAAACAGTGTAAGAAACATCTCTGTGTGGAAGTTCTTTAATTCCTGTATGTTTAGTTAATCAGTATATATTAAAAAGCAGAAAAAAATCAGAAAATGGTAGTAAAAGTAGCAAACTTAAAAAAGTACAGTTTTGTACCTACCATAAATGTAGATGCATCTGCAGTCCTTACAAATGGGTTGTCCTGTCGTCAGGCAGCTCTTCGGTTGGCCGGATTCCAAAGTCTGGGTCTGGCCTCGGCTGGTGTCGCACTTCACCCGACGTCATAGCTGCAGTTATTCGGGTATAAAGGCATCAGCCGATGCCATTTTCCTCAGTGTTTCTTGCCCCAGATGCCAGGTGCCCTCATGGAAGGCTAAATTTGGATAAATGCCAATGATTCCAAATAGGAGAGAGCAAACACAAAAAATAAGCATGTATGTACATATATACAAACAAATACACCATAATAGATCCCCCAAGCTGGCTGAAGGCTGGCAAATACCCTAGGAGTACCTCAGAGGGGAAGGTGGGTGGGTAATCCTGACTGCAGATGCATTCCTATCGGACATCTACATTTATGGTAGGTACAAAACTGTACTATGTCCTTCAAGGATGCATCTGCAGTCCTTACAAATGGGTAGAATACCACAGCTAAACAAGGGAAGGAGGAAAGAGTAGAGATTATGGTGTAGCTAGGATCCCTTGCAAAACAGCAGTGGCAAAACCTGCTCGGGATCTAGAGTATAAAGGTAAATTGTAATGCTTGGCAAATGTATGCACGGAGGTCCAAGTAGCAGCCTCTATAATGTCCTTGGTAGCCACTCCTCGTAAGAAAGCTGTGGTAGTGGCTGTAGCCCTTGTGGAGTGAGGCCTGATGTTCTCTGGAGTTTTCTTTCCATGGTAGGAGTAACAAAATCTAATGCAATTTCCTATCCATTTGGAGATTGTCTGTTTTGAAATTGGTTTTCCTTCCTTTCCTGTGGCATATGCTACCAGAAGCTGGTCAGTTTTTCTATTGGACTTAGTCCTGTCCAGGTAGTAGCGTAATTGTCTGTGTACATCCAAGGTATGCAAAAGTCTTTCTCCCCTATTCTGTGGGTTTGGGAAGAATGTAGGTAGGTGGATAGCCTGATTTAATGACACTCTGGATACCACCTTAGGCATAAATGTAGGATTTGTTCTCATGGACACTCTATCTTGATGGAAGATCAGGAAGGGTTGCACTGCCATTAATGCCTGTAGTTCAGAGACCCTTCTTGCTGAAGTTATTGCCAGCAGGAAAGCAGTCTTCCAGGATAAGTATTGTAATTCTGCTGTTGCTGCTGTCTCGAAAGGAGGAAGTGTCAATTTTTCTAGCACAAAGTTCAAGTCCCATGCTGGCAATGGTGATTTCCTGGGAGGTTTTACATTTTTAATTCCTTTCAGAAACTGTCTGAGCAGGGGATGAGAGAAGACAGGAGGATCCAAGCTGTATTCTGCTGAAATAGCTGATGCATGTATCTTGATGGAAGAATAGGACACGCCTGTGTGGAAGAGCTCTGCCAAGTACTCCAGGATGTTGGCCATGTTTACCAGAGTCACATCTTCTCCCTTTGCAGTACTCCAAATGAGATCTCTTTTCCATTTTGCTGCATAATTCTTTCGTGTTGAAGGTCTGCGAGCCTCCAGGATTATGTCTTTAACCCTTTGAGATAAATTTGGGTTAATTGCTGTTATGTAATGTTCCAGGCAGTTAGCTGCAGAGTTTTCAGGTTTGGATGCAGGATGTTGTAGTTGTTCTGTGTTAACAGTAATGGGATCAGGGGTAGTGTCCATATTTGTTCCCGAGACATGCTCCTCAGCAATGGGTACCAATGTTGTCTTGGGCAGTCTGGAGCTATCAGAATGATCCATGGACGGTCCTCTTTGATCTTCAGAAGCACCTTGTGCATCAAAGGAAGTGGTGGGAATGTGTATGCTGTCAGGTTTTTCCAACTGAAAGATAGGGAGTCCACCTTCCAAGCAAGTGGGTGGTACGTCCTTGTGCAGAATTTCTTTAGCTGGTGACTGAATGGGGATGCAAACAAGTCTATTTGTGGTAATCCCCATTCCCTTGTGATGGCTTTGAAGATGTCCGGATGAAGCATCCATTCGTGGGCATCTGTGGTTGTTCTGCTTAATATGTCTGCTAGAATGTTTTCTTTTCCCGGTACAAAAATTGCTTGTAACTGGATGTTGTAGCTCAGGGCCACATCCCATAGGTCCAGTGCCAGCCGGCACAGAGGATATGAATGGGTGCCTCCCTGTTTGTTGATGTACCACATAACTGTGGTGTTGTCTGTCCTTATCATCAACTGACCTTCTTGGAGAAATGGTCTGAATGACTGGATTGCCAATTTTACTGCCAGCATTTCCTTTAGATTTATGTGTAGGCGCAGCTGGTCTTGAGTCCATAAGCCTTGTATGCACTTGTCCAGCATGTGTGCCCCCCAACCGAGGTCTGAGGCATCTGTCGTGATGGTTTGGCTTGGTTGGCTGTTGCAGAAGGGCAATCCTGTGTTTGATTGACAGGCCTGAGCCCACCATAGGAACTCTTGTTTCAGGCATGGGATTATTGGGATTTCGGTTTCTAGGCTGTGCTTGTGTTGGGACCACAAATTCTTTAGGTACCACTGTAGCTTTCTCATATGCAGTCTGGCATGAGGGACCAGAATTATGCAGGATGCCATGAAGCCTAGAGCTTGCAATACTTTTCTTGCAGTTAGGTGGTTCTGCTTTGTTAATGCCAAGAAGTAGAGAGGTAGTTGCTCTTTCTTTTCTGCAGTTAGGAATGCCATTTGTTTTGATGTGTCCAGCTCTGCCCCCAGAAAGGTTATTCTTTGGGATGGAATCAGCCTTGACTTTTTTATATTGACTGTATATCCCAAGGCTTGCAGCAGGTAAATGACTCTTTGTAAGTCTTCTGTTAGCTTGTTTTTGTTGTCCGCTTGTATCAGGCAGTCGTCCAGGTAGGGATAAATTTGGATTCCCTGAAGTCTGCAATGAGCAATTACTGATGCCAGGCATTTCGTGAACACTCTGGGCAGTAGATAAGCCAAAGGGCAATGCTGAAAATTGATAATGCTCTGATCCTGCAAGAAATCTGAGGTATCTTCTGCAAATTGGTCTTATGGGGACGTGCAGGTATGCCTCCTTGAGATCTAGAGTTACCAGCCAAGACTCCTTGCCCAGCATGGGAAGAAGCTGCTGTAGGGTCAGCATTTTGAATTTTGGAACAATAAGGAATGTGTTTAAAGCGGACAAGTCTAGAATGGGTCTCCATTTGTTTTCTTTTCTTGGTACCAGGAAGAGTCTGGAGTAAAATCCCTTTCCTTGCTCCATAGATGGTACCTTTTCCACAGCTCTCATTCTTAATAGCTGAGATATTTGCTTTAGAGCTTCTGTCCTTTGAGTAGGTGGTAGGTTTGGCATTCCTCTCTTCTCTGGTAGAGTATGGAAATGGAACCTGTAACTTTGGTCTATAGTTTGCAAAATCCATTTTTCCCTTGTGATGCAATGCCAGTTTTTTGAAAATAAGGTTAGTTTTCCGCCTAAGGGTGCTTCTAGTTGTTCCCTGGTAGGCGGTGCCACTGTCAAGTCACTGTGATTGAGTTGTTGTAGTGGTGGTGGCTGTCCGTGCCTCGCTGGTTGTTACCTTGCCATTGGCGTCCCCTGTAGGCACCCCTGGATTGGTTTCTGCCTCTTGAACGCCTATTCCTGCCTCTCTGAGCCTTAGAGGAGTCCGGAAAGGACCAATTCTTGGAGGGCCAGTTCCTGCTAAACCTTGGAGGTTGAACCTGTAAAAAATCTTTCACCGTTTGTACAGATTTCGCCTTCTCTTCCATCTTTTTTAGTACCTGCTGAGTAGGGGAACCAAATAAATTGACCTTGTCCATGGGTGCATCCAAAAGCTTTGATTTGACATGGTCTGGTAATGCCTGTTCTTTCAACCATGCATGTCTCCTGATAACTGTGCCAGTCATGGTTGATCTAAAGGAAGCCTCCAGTGCATCATAGCCACATTTTAAAGAATGGTTACTAACCTGCTGTATGTTATGTACCATTTCCTGAACATATTTTTTATCTAAAGATTCTTCAGAGGAAAGCTTTTTAGTTAACTGGTCAAGCATAAACTCTTGATATTGAATCATATGAAATTGGCAGTTCAAAGCCCTAGCTGACAAGGTAGCAGAAGTGTAAACTTTTACCCCATCTCTCTAAGGACCTGGATTCCCTTTCAGAGGGGAGGGGATTTTTAGTAGAAGTAGCAGCTACAGCTTTAGGGCCCTGGGAGATAGTCTCTGGATCTGCAAAAGGAGCCTTGTATAAATGGTGATGAGTGTCCGGGACCCTGTAGAACCTATCTGGCTTAGCAGGAGCCGGAGGTAATGAATCAGGAGCAGTGCAAGCATCATTAAATGCATCATCTACAACAGAAAGAACTGGAGGTATAGCTAAAGGCCTATGTTGTGGCAAATGTAGAAAGGTTCTAAGCCTTTTTCTGGAGTCTGAGAAATCTTGGCCCTGCCACTGAAAATGTTCCCTCATAGCATGCAAGGTTTCCCCAAAGGAGAATTCCTCAGGTGGAGAGGCTGAAGGAATGGACTCTTCAGCATCAGAATCTTCGTAAGGAGAATAAGGAGCCTCAGGAGGGTCTGTATGTTCTGATTCATCAGAGGAACCATCAGTGGGTACTGGTTCAGGGGGCTCTGCTCTAGGTCTCTTTTCTGGAGGTGGGAGAGAGGACCTGTCTGGATGAGGCTGGGATCCACGAATTAAAGAAATTAAATCCTCAGCCAAAGAAAGCATATGAGAGCTAGTGCTGGGCCTGTGTGAGGGGGGTTTGGCAGGCACAGTTTTTGAAGCTTTGGCTGCTTTAGCCCTGGCAAAGGCCTTAATAGACATGGCTGCAGGAGGCCTAGCAGCTCCACGTGCAGGGGTTGAAATATCCAGGGGAATTGTGTCTGATAATTCCTGAGAAACCGCAACAGAAGGCTGGATTTCAGAAGCCGATTCTACCAGGTTAGAGGAGGCCTCGGTAGAAGGCATGGTTTCGGCTGGAGATAGAACCGCTTGCTCGGTTTCAGCCGAAACCGAGACACTCGCGGTTTGCTTAATCGCAGTTTCGGCCGAGGCCGCGGACCGCAAGTGTCGGTCCTTTTCTTTTCGTTTTTTGGAAATTTGTGTAGTCGGAGGATCCGACGGCATAATGTAGGCAAAATCAGAGCCGAAAATTTGTTCAGCAAACTCTGACCGACGTCTAAGCGTCCGTCGGTTAAAAGAAGCACAGGCTAGACAAGCTGCTACGTCGTGGTCTGGGCCTAAACAATGTATACAGTAGGAGTGGAAATCTTTATGAGGTGTTTGTTTCCCACAAGATAAACAGTTATTCACTTTCTCTGACATCGGCTGAGGCAAGAAAGAGTCCCCAACGGGGTACTTAGCTTTTTAGAAGTCTTCGAAGTAGTATTCGGTAGTAGTAATCTCTGGATCTGACCGACCGGCACTTGCGAACAGCTTCTGCTTCGGGCGCCACGCGGCAAGAAAGACTGAGGAAAATGGCGTCGGCTGATGCCTTTATACCCGAATAACTGCAGCTATGACGTCGGGTGAAGTGCGACACCAGCCGAGGCCAGACCCAGACTTTGGAATCCAGCCAACCGAATGGCTGCCTGACGACAGGACAACCCATTTGTAAGGACTGCAGATGCATCCTTGAAGGACATCGTCCTATGTCAAAAAATAAAAACTTATTTAAATACCCCTCTAAAATGACATCAATCAAACCAAGCCAATGGATGACTAATGATTAATAATTAAATAAATAATTACGTGACCTAAACCATCATTGTAACAACTAATTTAAAGTTAAATACACAAGAAATGTTTAACACACAAAAAATCCTTAAAAAGTCATTTCAATAACTTTAATTTAAGCAAACATTTCACATTAACCATTTCATTTAATTTAGGGAATTTGTCTGCCCATAGCAGAACTTGCCATTTGAGTTCCCTGACTTCTACAATTAACATAGTCAACCTGTTCCAAGACAAAAAAAAATGGAAATTCCTAGAATTATCATACATCAAACTGTATTTAGCCAATGCGTTTTTTAAAATCATGTTCTTTAACAGTTTCATTTGTTCTCTAATTCTACATCTATGTTCCCTGACACTCTTCCCTACAAAATAGCATGGACAAGAACTGCAGGTGGCTAAATATACTATACCTTGACTATGGGAGTCATACCTATTAGTAGCCATAAATCTAAATTTAACATGCAGAATGCTGCTTCACTTGTATTACAAATAAACCTAATTTGTTTCCAGTTGGTACACCCACATGTGCCACTTGTCTTACCAAACCTTTTCCTTTCTATTACTAGATCTACTACTTATAATGTTTTTAATAATAATGCACTTTGTTTTTATAAACAAAGTTAGGGACTTCTCTGGCAAACTTAGATAACTCTCTATTTCCTAATATGTTCCAGTTAGTTCTAATAATACTCATAATTTTTTGACTATTCACAGTCATAGCAACTGCGAATACAAGATAATTATCCTTTACTATCGTGGAACATTCCTCTCTGTTTTTCCTATTGTTAAAGTGAACCTTTTTACTGAAAATGGAGGGGGGGGGGTACAGTGATCTTTTATCACTTCATCTTCAATCTTGGCCAGATTAACTGCTGGATAGCTTCTATCTAAAAATAACTCCCTGATGAACTGTACTTCCTTCAAAAACATATCATCACTGACAATCCGACTTGCTCAAATTAACTGACCCCTAAAAATATTCAACTTCAGAAATCTGGGGTGATGACTAAAAATGTAAATAATTGTTCTTGGAAGTGTCTTTTCTACAGATGGAAGTTTTAAGCCTATGACTTACTGTATCCATCCTGATATAAACATCTAAAAACTTCACATTCTGGCCTTTATCACTGACAGTGAAACTTAACCAAGAAATACTATCATTAACTTCTTTAACAAAAATGTCAAAAGTTACATTACTCCCCCTCCAAATAAATATTAAATCATCTATATATTGTTTATGAAACCTAAGATATTTAAATAAAGGAAGATTCACTAAAACACTTGACTCCCACCAACATAAAACTAAATTAGCAAATGAAGGGGCAACTTTTGCCCCCATCACAATGCCAGTGGTCTGCTGATAAATCCCCTGATCAAAAATAAAAAAAAATTGTTCTTCAACACTAAATCCATTAACATATTTGCTACATTTGTATTGACTTGATCAAATTTCTCTATTTCATCTACATAAAATTTAACATACTCTAAGCCGCCTTCTTAGTTAGTACTTGTATATGAAGAAAGTATGTTGATGATACCAATGAAATTTTCATCTCGTATAAACTTGTAGCTTCTTAAAACAGTCAATTAAGGACCAAGAGTCATTAAAAACCTTACTTTTCTGTACCACTGGATTCAAAATACTATCCAAACAGCTTGAAATCATTACACTTTTAATTCTCGGGCAAGTCACCACTGGCCGAAAAGGTGGGCACATCACACTCTTATGAATCTTAGGGATTCCAAACAATTTACCTAATTCAGGTTGTTCCACATTTAAAAAAAGAATATACATCCCAGTTTACATATCTTTGATTAAATAACTCAAAAATACTTGCATCTAAATCCATAAAACATTTCCTGACATAGTCCCTACTTATTTTTTATACTTTTCACAATTTAACATTTTTTACATTTCAGTTTTTATGTCTGGTATGTTCCATTATAACCAGGCCACAGCCTTTATCTGCTTTCATATAACATAGATGTTTACACTATGTCCTATTATACATCCCCTTTTGTTCATTAACAGTTAAAGTGAATACATACATATACACACACACACACACACACACACACACACATATATATATATATATATATATATATATATATATATATATATATATATATATATATATATATATACATATATACACACACACACATTCTATCTCCTGCATGTTGCCCAACCAAAAACAAATGGTGAGGAAATTACATTACTAGTGCCACCTGCCCCTTCTTGACTCTGGTCACCAATAATTTCTTCGATGGTACTTTCTTGTAAACCATTGGTGCTACTTCTATTTTAGGCATTATCACTGGTGGTATTAAAATCATCAAGTTGGCCAGCACTGTTACCCAAGGAAGTATCATTAGTATTGTTTGTGGAAGCATATGCAGCAATAGAGGCTTTCTTTAGTTATGTTAGGAACCTGGGTGGTAATTCCCAGATATGCTCAGAATTAGTCCAAAATGACAAAACATACATCGAACCCACAGACATTGTCAACATCCTAGCTGACAGGTTCAGCGCAAACTTCTCCCCCCCCTCCCCACCAAAAGGGCAAATATCTATCCCAGCAGAGAGCTGCCCCCCTGACATCTCAAATGCTCAGGTAAGAGCCACCCTCTCCAAAGCAAAAAACACAGCATCAATGGGACCAGATGGTGTCCTGGGCTGCGTCCTACATGAACTCCAAGAAGAGCTAAACCCAAACATAAAACTACTGTTCAATCTCAGCCTTACTACAGGATATGTGCCCAAAGAGTGGCGTACAGCAACAGTGGTCCCTCTCCATAAAGGTGGTGCCTCAACGGATCCTGGAAACTATCGCCCCATAAGCCTGACTAGCTTTGTCTGCAAAGCTATGGAAAGGATCATCATGGACCTCATAAATAAAGATATTGGGGACCTACAAACACTGGATCCTACCCAGTTCGGCTTTGTTAAGGGCAGATCCTGCCTCTTAAACCTGGTTGATTTCTTTGAAACAGTCACCAAGGCCATTGACGAGGGAAGGTGGTCCACACAGCCTACCTGGACCTCGCAAAGCCTTCGATACAATACCCCACTCGGGCATTATAGATAAGCTCACCAGCTTAAATATAAACCCCTATGTCACTAGATGGATTGCAAACTGGCTCAAGGACAGAACCCACATGGTTAGAATTGCTGGAGCCATGTCAGACTCCAAACCAGTTACAAGTGGTGTCCCACAAGGCTCAGTCCTGGGACCTCTTGTTCGGTATATATTTCTCGGAGGTACAGGCCAACACGGAAGGACTGTGGCTGACCAAGTTCGCAGATGACTGCAAACTGGGTGCCATAATCGACTCTCCAGTCGACACAAGCATCCTCCAAAAGGGCCTCATAGAAACAGACAACTGGTGCCAGAGCCATGGCCTCAAGCTAAATGTCAAAAGTGTATAGTCATCCCCTTTGGCAAAAACAAAGTGCCCACAAATTACCACATAGGTGGTAATCCATTAAGTACAGAAGAAGTAATTAGGGACCTGGGGACCCAAGTTGATAGCAATCTCTCATTTGACAACCACATGGCCAAAGTGGTTAGAAAAACATTTTATATAGCCCACCTAATCATGAAGGGATTCACATCTAGATCAGGGACGCCATCGTGCCTCTACTCATCCCTCATCAGGCCCACAGTTGAGTACAATGCCCTTTTGGGATGTACCTTAACAGACACCTGCAGCAACTGGAAAGACCCCAAAAGTACCTCACCAAGAGGATCAAAGGGCTCAAACAGATGCCATATGCTGCCCGGTTAAAGAAACTCCAGCTCTACTCAGTGGCATAACGCCTGTTCAGAGGCGATCTGTGCCTGACGTATAAAGCCATGTCCAACCCGGAATTAATGGACATGCTGCACCTCAGAAAATCCAAATCCCATCGAGCTATGCACTCGAGAGACTTGAACCTCAGCACTGAAATAAATAGGACATGCTGGAGGGACAGATTCATAACCCAGAGGCTCCCTTCACTCTGGAATAAAATCCCAGTCCAGGTTAGGCAGAGTCCCTCATTGACTCTCTTCAAGAGGAATCTTGATGAGTGGATGGGAGATCGTAGGTTTACCCCGGGTATCACTTCTGTGTCACTGTTAGACAGAGGCACAGTATACTAACCTCGAAAAAGGGCATAGCAAAATAAATTTAAAATGGGTGGCGAAAGCCAAACACATTCTGGCTAGGCTTATAAATGCCCTAGGGCAGATAGCCTAGTATGAACCTATGAACCTAATAGAAGTCACATCACTTGAACAAATAGGAAAGGCTTTATTGTTGGCACAAGTCCAAGGATCCCTAACTTTTATTCTTTTTGGCCACCAAAGTCATCAAATGTCGCTCTGTTTTAATTGACATGCGTTCATATCAAGTCTTAAAATTTCCAAAGAAATTATGTTTAATGATGCCCTCACTTAGCTTATTAATTTCTTAACAGCCTGTAACTGAAGGCTGTTATGCTTAATCAAAAGGCTAAGCAATTCAAGTCTAGTGTTATACAACTGAACTAAATCTTTATAAATGTCATCATTGTAACGAATTCCATTTGAGAAGTTGTATACTCTTAGTCCCTGCGGAACTTGCTTAAGCATTAGGCATATTTTTATGTAAAATACATCATAGTCTAATGATATATATTTAATTAGTTTCTTATCGAGATCAAAGATCACAGACTTACTGTTAAGTTGATTTCCTTTGTTTTCAACAAAACACTGCATTGCTAACACAACATCCACTGCTGGAAAAAGGACTAACTTCTGGAGATTTCACCAGTCTTTTAATAAAAGCCTAGCTACCTTGTAATAAATTTGGTAAAACAGTAACATCATTTGGCCATGAATTATTACTGGAAGAGGCAGGGGAATCAGAATGTCCATCAATCCTAGACCGACCACCAATTCCATTACCATTACAATTTAAACTTCACAGTGCAGTTTGCATTTGCCCCATAATGTTAGAAAATGTCTGGCTTAACACCTGCAGTTTATGAGGAATAGAGTACAAACTCACATCCATAACAGCTTCATTCATATGGTTCTCCGTGGAAGGGAAACAAGAACTCAAAGAAGCCATCACTTTCAGTAAAAGAGACTCATAAACAAAAAAATGCGATAAACCCAAGGTATAGTTAAGCAAACAAAACTGAAACCTTGTAGCATGGCTTCAAACGTCACTGAAAAGATAACAAGTACTACCGGAAAACAACGTAGAAAGAACTGAAACTTCTTTATTGCTTTCATTCCATTTATTTTAAACACTGGAACTTCGGAACTTAACAGAAATGCATTCAATTCTGGCATTACAAATTTAAATATCCCTCTAAAATTACTCCAATCAACCCAAAACAATGAATGACTAATGATTAATAAGTAAATAATTACATAACCTGAACCATCATTGAAACAACTGATTTAAAGTTAGACACACAAAAAATGTTTAACACATAAAACATGTTTAAAAAGTCATTTCAATAAATTTAAGTAAAGATTTCACATTCACCATTTCATTTAAGCCAGGGAACTTGTCTGCCCATAGGAGAACTTGCCATTTGAGTTCCCTGACTTCTAAAATGTTGTTATATCCATTAATACAATTAACACAGTCAACCTGTTGCAGGACATAAAAATGGAAATTCCACACATCAAACTGTGTTTAACCAGTGCGTTTGTAAAATCATGTTGTTTAACAGCTTTGATATGTTCTCTAATTCCACATCTAAGTTCCCTGATACTCTTTCCTACATAATAGCACGGACAAGAACTGCAGGTGGATAAATATATTATGCCGCCCCTATGACAGCTGTACCTATTAGTAGTCGTAAATATAAACTTAAGATGTGGAAAGGCTGCTTCACTCATATTACTATTAAACCTACATTGTTTGCAGTTGGTATTCCCAAATCTGCCAATTGTCTTACCAAACCTTTTCCTTTCCATTACTAGATCTATTTCTAATATTTTTTTTAATATTAAAAGTGCATTGCAAATACATCTATATGTAGTAAGATGGACAGTAAATTGCTAAAAGATAAAACCCATACTGTGCAGGTAGCAGGTGCTTCATCAGAGAGCATGACAGTAACCAGTGGTGTCCCACAAAGGTCTCTGCTGGGACCACTTGTATTCAGTGTTTACTGAGCTTGACATAATGATTACGGTATTTGGCTCATAAACGCAGGGTACAGGGTTTGATTCTGACTTCAGGTCATTGGCTATGCTTAAAACAGTCTTTCAGGGCTGTTAGCCTAGTATTCACCTACAAACTTATGAACCTATGATCAGTAGAACTTGAAAAAAGACATCTGGCTAACTATGTTTGCAGACAATTGTAAACTAGGAGTCAGTGTTAAGTCCAGCCCTGACATCAAAGCCTTCAGCAAGAACTCATGCTCATAAATACTTGCCACACTAAAAATGGGCTTGCATTAAATGCTGTAAAATGAAATACTGACACATTTGGTAAACAATCCCTCCCTCAGCATATAACACAGATACTACCAAAATGATGATGTTGTTAAAGACTATGGAACGCAGGAATAACTCTCTCTCTCCCTTGATCGTATTATGATGACAGTTGTCAGATAAGCCTTCTATTTAGCAGAAAGGAATATCATCCAAATCTAAGGAGATCATTGTCCCCTTACATTCAGCACAGATTAGGCTAATTATTGAATAAAAACCTCCCTTTGGGATGTACCTCATTAGACATATCAAAGAACTAGAAAGATCCACTAGGAAGATCACTGACTGAAAAAACCCAAGCTACCAGAAAAGACTGAAAACACTGTTCCTTTATTCAGGACCTTTTAGACTTCTGAGGGGAGATCTATGCCTTGCCTTCCATGCCAATATGGACCAGAGGTCCTGGATCTCTTTTAGATCCACAAATCAAACAGTCCCACAAATACCAGAACTAGGAATCTAAATTTTCATTAGAAATAAACAAAACAATGTGAACAGAAAGGTTCAATGTCCAAAAGCACCTTCCCTACTCTGTAGAATAGAGTCCCACTGCAAATCAAGCAGTGAGGTAAGTTATCTTCCTTCAGACCAGAATGGGATGAGTGGATTGGTATTCACAAATACACCCTTAGCTTGACTGTCTTTGCCCTTCTTGAAAATGGAGGTACAGTCTAGGGGTGGGTATTGGCAAGGCATAAATGGTTGCAAGATTCAGTTGCCTTGTACTTAATATAAATCATGTGATTCCTATGAAATGGAGGAGGAATACTCACTCAGAATCCAGCAAGAAAGGCAATCTGCTAGGTCCACTGGAAGACAGTACAGAATGTTGATTCAGGAAATGAGATACAAATGCTGAAGTTTCAGTATGTACAAATGCATCATACAGAGTTTTATAAGAACCAAACATCATTTGTTAGTAAGCTGTAGCCAACATTTCACCTGGTCAATAAAGTACTTGAAGATCCATCATGGAAAGGCCAAACCTAGTACTAAAGCTGCAACTTGAGACATAGGGGAACCATGGGAAGTTTCAAGCAATACAATTTTCCTCTGTAACTGGTTAAGGCTAAGTGACACCCATGACACCTAGACATTAAAAAAAGATTGAAACAAGAGAGAAAGCTGAGTGAACCTTTTTATTCACTCATTTCAGAAGTCTTGTTCCTACATCAAGACAAAAGCACGCACTCATTAATCTGTAAGACACAGAGTGAAAACAAGAATCACATAAAAACAATACTTAATAAAATGGGTGGTTGTGGTGAAATTTTTAGTGGAATTCAGCCATGTCAATATGCAGGCTTTTCAAACACTTTCACGTGATGCAGCTGTAGCTCTGCTCAACTCAATATTCCTTAATATACTAAATGAACTAGCCCCTATAAGAACTAAAATAATTCAAATAAAAAACAGCAAAAAGTACCACAAGTGCTAACTGAAAACTAAAAAATACACAAACACTCGCAGGCTAAAGAATGAAACTTTACTTTGTGCTTTTGTCTGACAAAAAACAAGACTTCATCAGAGTGTTCAACACTTGCTACACATGCTCAATTTAAATACCAATAAATATCACATAACTAATGACATT
Source organism: Protopterus annectens (assembly GCF_019279795.1). Lineage (NCBI taxonomy): Eukaryota > Metazoa > Chordata > Ceratodontiformes > Protopteridae > Protopterus > Protopterus annectens. Next base: position 166,625,186 of record NC_056740.1, on the reverse strand, counting down.
TAAGCACATGCATAAAATACTGCATATATAAATTCACAGCATCTAAAATACAAATACATATACATAAAAGCACATAAATGTATAACTAAGTAAAAAAATAAATGGGTTATGCTAATAGCTTAGATTTTTATTCTTCTATTTTTCAGGAAACATTTAATATTAATCATGGCATTTAAACCCAGCAGTTCATCTTCCAAAGTTACCATTCAGTTTCCAAATTCTCAAGTGTGTTAACTGACTGATGATCAACATTTTTTTAAATACCACAAACTTCAGAATATTTAAATAAAGCTTTTGCTTCATTTTTTACTTTTAATGCATTTATGTGTTCTGAAATATCCTCTGCCAAAGTGCCTTGTCGCCATCCCCACATAAAACACTAAACAGGTAGAACAAACTGCAATATACATAATATTTTTGAACTGTAGTTATAGTAACAGTTACTACCAATTACTTTGTGAAAACTTGGTAAAATTAATTTGGATTCACTGATGCACCTGCATCATTTGCAGACACCATACTTGTAAGTAGTTTTGCTTATATTTGTAATAGGCTTGTAAATGAAAAAAGTAACTCTTTCAAAAATACATTTCAAAGAAAATATGTTTTTATAAACAAAAATGGCCTTTGGCCAATGACATCTATTAGATCGTTATTAGCTGTCAAAATATTCCAATTTCTCATTATAATATTTATGTTGAAAAGCTTAAATTTGGAGTCATGTCTGAGATACTCAAAACTTCACAAAAACAAGATTAATCCTCCCTTTAGACACATTATTTCAGCTCAGAGAAGTGTCATTGAATTGTTTCTTTACATCTGGATTACATCTTTCAAATTTTAATACAGACTTTGGTTTCTTTCACTGCTGACTCTTGGGACATTTTGGACAAATCACCACTTCACATTTAAATAAGTTGGGGATTATGTTTACAGCTGATGTCTGCTCCTTAGGCCACATTCTGTAAAGCTGTGGAATCTGATGCATTACGCCGATATCAGTGCAAAACTTGTGGATAACTTTGTAATATGCAAATGTACAACAAGAAACTCAGAATAACTCAGCTCATGATGTAATACTGCAGTATAAATGGCACACCACAGAAATGTGCAGGTAATACGCAAGTAATAAGAAATGTTTGTCCAATCACGTTGTACAGTAACAAAGTTCTGGAAAGATGATCACAATTAAAGCATCCTGACAATTATATAGACATATATATATATATATATATATATATATATATATATATATATATATATATATATATATATAAAACAGAATCTGTACAGTAAGGTTAAGGACAAGTACGGAATGTAACTCGACTCCATTGGGATAACAACCCCCCCCCCCAAAAAATAAAAAAACCTAAAAAAATGCCAACTATCCCAATATAAGCCACATGGCATTCGTAACATTAACTTTCAGGAATAGACACAGAAATAGATAACTATGGATATTTCTGTATTTCATCCACTAACTTAAAATATGTGCTTCAAAGTTGCAATGCTATTTGTAATATATATATTTATAGACATCACTCTTTACAGTTAGCTCAGAGACAACTACGGATATCTCCATAATACATGTATTATTAAAATATGTTGGCTTGGATCTGTATATTTTCTAATGGAAAAATAAAAGGCGAAGGACAATCATGTCCACATTGCCATATCTAACATTTGCTAACAATGGGTTCAGGACTTGTGTGGGGAACACAAGTAATGAACATATACAAGGAAAGTGGGAGACAGAAAAGAAGATGTGGGGTATAGCTGAAGAAGAGGGACACACAAGAGAGATGATGGAATAAGAAAATCTGAGGGAAACTCAGACGGGCATTGGAAGTTTTTTTTTTTTTTTTTTTTTTTGTGGGAGTAAGCTTAATTTTTTTAAAAGAATATAAGGAAAAAAGAAGTTATGTACTCACCATAACGTTCCATCTGAGTAGTTGTATTTCATTTGTCTTCAACCTGTGGGTATTCAGATCCGAACTGGATCCGAGACAGCCGCATCACTAGCATCTGATTTGAGCCCCAAGCTCCTCCCCTTACCCATAATGCTCCCCTATCTCCTTCCTTCCCCCAGATCTTGTTTGCCGCTGAAAAGCTACGCAATGTGGTCTCACAGCTCCAGGCTGTATTTTGGTAAGTGACTATTTTTGTGGTAGTTTAGGCTAAATTTATTCCCATCCTTTTCCTTTTTCACCTCCCCATACTGCGTTTGTCCATCGGATCAAAAAAAAAATAAAATAAATTAAAGTTAAAAGTTGTTTTTGGTAATTAGCACAGTCTCCCTTTGGTCTGCCGCATCCTCCCCTGTTGTGTGTGCGTGTGAGTGTCTACAGGGTGTTGTTTGGGGTCTGCGTGTTCCCTAGTATGGCTGAAACCCCTAAGCCAGTGTTTAGAAAATGCACAGAGTGTGCCCATAAGTTCTCCCCAGTCAATGGTCACACTCTGTGTGTAGTGTGTGGGCGCAGCCCATTTGCTGACATCCTGCTCTATCTGCACAGGTTTCAACCCACAGGCCCTCAAGGGACAGGAGGGCAAAGTTGATTATGAAAGGTCTGCTCCCTTCTTCTAGGACACCGGTCTCTGTTACCACATCAGCGGCCTTTACCTCGGCTGCTTTTACTTCCTCCCCTCCCCAGGCCTCTGGGACTCAACCTCCTGCCATGAGGTCTGGGAAAGGTGAAAAACTAAAGAAGACCAAGTCTAGGAAGCGGTCCCCAAACCGCTCGGCTCCGGTGGGTGCTCCTGCAAAATCAAACACCCCTCCTAGGCCCAGTACCCCTTGGCTCTGATCGCCCAGGTTCTCCCTAGAGTCGGAGGTATCTAGGCCCCCATCTAAAAGTTCCCCTCTTCAGCACTCCTGGCCGGTGTTGGTGGCTTCTTCTTCTAGGTCAATCCATAGTTTGAGTGAGGCAGAGATGGACAGGATGCTGTGGAAGTTCATCCGCATCCAGATCCAGATGGGAGTCTTGCCAGCCCCACACTCACTCCGGAGTGGGGAGCTCACAGCCCTTCTTCACCCTCATAACTCCTTCCCCGATCTGACCGTTGATTTGATCTGAGGATCCTCGAGGTCAGGGGGGGTCAGTGCTGATAATACCTTGTAGCTCGATGCTGGCCATTACCTTGAGCATGAGCTCTCGGAGCCGTAGTCGGGCATCGGATCCGAGGGGGCACTGACGGCTCCAAGCCTTTCAGAGCACAGTATCCCCCTCGGCATCTTGGCACCGGCAGTCTCGGCTCCGACTCCCCCATTGGACCAAATTAAGTCAACTACTTCAGATAGTAAACATAGGGAAACAGGAGAAGAAGGTTATCACAGTAGGCATTCTCATAGAACAAATAGCACAACACAAGACAGACAAAGGTTGTAAAGAAAAAACAGTAAGGGCAAGTAAGTTACATAGACAGCACACGGCACAACATGGGCAATGGAAAGTTGACAAACAGGGTGGGGATGCATACCAGCCATGGTGAAATGCAGAAAAACATATCTACCTATGCGCTATCACATTACGACATGTTGCAAACTGTATGGCAGTCATACCTTGATGTATATGACCAATGGTAGATGTGTGCTCCAGGGTAAAGTAGGATCACAGTACACACTGGATAAATATACACATATTGAATTAGTCCATCAGCAGTGCAGGTGTAAGCCAAGCAACATCACAGATGAGTAAATGCAGGTTTAACAATGGTAGATAACTCCACTGGAGGGCAGAACCAAACCTACTACCATGCATGTGAAAGACAAACAGCCAATCACAGTGCCAAACAGAAGTACTGCAGCAGAATGACAAAGCATGCTACATACACAACCCAAACAAATGTGCAATTGAATGTGTATATGTTACACACATATATACCATGTCAAAGGCAACAAAGAAGTATAGATGTGTATGTATGTCTGTCAGTGGCATAAATGGAATGTACATGAAAGAAAGGTCAATATATATATATCAATGTCATGTAAAAATATGTTCAAAAATGTAATAGTACAGCATAATAAATATAGCAGGTTGTGCACATGGATGTGAAAAAGCTACACTGGGTAACACACAAGTATAATGAGAACAAGGACTCATTGCAAGCATTAGCCAGCAACTTGTGTGCACATGTGACATATGTTCACTGTGTCAAATTAATACATGGCAATGGTCAGTAATTTTAGCAAAGGCAAACATACTTGCAGAAAATAATAGTGAAATATGAAGGTGGGAGGGAAGTGGACAACCTGGGCCCACATCAGGGTAAAGCAAGACCAATGCATAGCACACTGTTGTATGGACAGCATATGTAGTCTGGACAAAGCCAATAAAGGGGAAATACAACCCCAAAATAGGACAAATTTCAAATACTGATCTTTTAAATGTAGAAAAATGCTAGAATAAAAAGTTTTGTGTTACCATTTATTTTCTGAAGAATATGAACTCTGAAATGCAAATGCTTGTCATTATTTAGTGAATTCAATCCTTCAGTGATTTGTCACAAAAATTCTGAAAACCGCAGATTTTATGAGGAACAGAACAAAAATATGAGGCATAAATTCACGGGCCTATATTAGAATGAAGAAACCTCATGCGAATCCCGAAAGGCCGACACATACACAGCGAACTGCAAGAACACTGAACGTCCTTAAGCGCGAAATTCAAAATATCGAATTGCCATAGTTGGCCAACTCCACTGCCTGCTACGTACTGCCTACCCAAACAAAATAAATATGAATGTGTTACTATATATGCACTTAGCTTAACCCGCACCCTAACCCTAAGGTCAGTAACTAATGCACATTTACGTTAGGGAGCTAAGCCGGATTAGGGAATCTCCTATTGACGTTTTGCCTCACTAAACATGGTGTGGACAACAATGGTGATTTGGTATTTTGAATTTCGCGCTTAAGGACGTTCGGTGTTCATATGGTTCGCTGTTTATGTGTCGGCCTTTCGGGATTCGCCTAAGTGAGGTTTCATCATTCTAATATAGACCCAAATTCACAAGTGGTGGTGGTTAGGGACTTGAATCTTTTTACCTGTACTCAACGTACAGGGTTTGAGCCTGAGTACCTGTAGCCACCAGGTTTATTCACCTGGGGCATTTACACACACACACACACACACACACACACACACACACACACACAAACTCACACACACAAACCCGCACATTCACACACACCACAGCAGTCAAGTCTGTTAAGCAAAGCAAAACACCGAGCTGCAGCACACTAGCTCAACAAAGCAAAGCAGTAAGCTGTTCACGTAAGCACTATAAAAAGCTTTACTAGCTCAAAAACTGGAAACCCGCTCATGGAATTTCAATCAGATAATAAAATAAATTACCATTCAAGCAGTCCGGATTGGAAAAGCTTCACTACCTGAACTCGCAAATAAATAGACCAGATAATATATGATCATTCAAGCGGTCTCTCGGCTCGCAGATCTCCAATTCAAAGGGGATCCAGTGTCTGTCAGCCTGGGATGACATGCTCGACAAGCCACATTGCTTCGCTAGGCCGGCTTGCACCTGTCACCCTTAGACTTTCGTATACTGGCCAAGGCTCTTGCCACCCCCATAGTGCCTTTTTTAGGCAAGGCTCAAAGGACAAACCCACCTCCATAGACAACCCAAAGATAAAAAAACTAAAGGTAATGTTACTCAATGCCCGAAGTCTAAACCTCAAGATGCACGCACTCGAGACTCTCCTCAGTATGGAGAAAATCGATTTCTGTGCAGTAACAGAAACCTGGTTCAAGACTCCTGAGAGCACCCCAGCACTACCAGGTTATAACTCATACCATGCGTTTCGGCCCCAAAACTCAGACCGAAGCACAAAAGGAGGGGGAGTGTATCTATATTCATCAAAGATACCTACACCTCCAGGTTAGTGGCACTGCACAAAGCATCGGAAACCATCCATGTGCAACTAACAGCGGGCAAAACTGCCTTTCACCCTCCCTATTACAGGAACCCCACTTGGTATTCCTGAGAACACTGGAGAATATGAAGGTCTCTCCAAACACTATGTTATTGGGTGACTTCAACTACCCAAACATTGACTGGGAAAACTACTCAAGCCCAAACACCCTCGCCCAACGGTTCCTTGAATTTATAAACTCTAACGCAATGGAACAACTGGTCACCACTCCCACAAGCGGGAACAACATATTGGACCTGGTCATCACCAACATGGGGACTCTATGTTCCACACTAGAGGTAAACCCCTCATTGGTAAGATCAGACCATAAACAAATTTCCCTGGACATCCATATCCCGTCCCCACCCCCAGCCAAGGAAATCACTGTAAAGAATTTCTCCAAAGCCAACTTTGCACTTCTCAAGACTGAGGTGGAATCCTTCAAAGCCCCTGGGCCAGAGGATAATACAGCCCAATCCGCAGAATCCTTTACCAATGTATTCTATGAGCACCTGCAGGAATGCATGGATCGTGCTATCCCAAATAAAACCAAGACTCACTCCTCCAAAAACAGGAGACCGGTCTGGTGGACCACGGCCATAAATAAGCTATACAACAGAAGGAGGAAGCTACTACATGACAGAGCAAAATCCCAAAAAGGGAAGGCATCTCTGATTAGTATTAGCAAGAACCTTCGATCCCTCATAAAATCATCAAAGGCCAGTTTCAAAAGAAAAATTGCCCTAGACACTAAAGATAATCACAAGGCCTTCTTTAGTTATGTCAGAAACATGGGCGGAAACTCCCAGACATGCTCTGAATTGTTGCATAACGGTACAAAATATATCGAACCTACAGACATAGCCAACATCCTGGCAGATAGAGTCAGAGCAAACTCCCCCCCCCTTCCCCCCCAAAGTAGCAAACGCCTATCCCAACTGAATGTAACCTCCTTGACATCACAGATGCACAGGTGAAAGCTGCCCTCTCCAAAACAAAAAACACAGCATCTATGGGACCGGACGGTGTCCCAGGCTGCGTCTTACATGAGCTCCAAGAAGAACTGAACCCTCACATTAAGTCACTATTCAAACTTAGCCTTACTACAGGATATGTACCCAAAGAATGGCGTACAGCTACAGTGGTCCCACTCCACAAAGGTGGTGCCACAATGGACCCCGGAAACTATCGCCCCATAAGCCTGACTAGTCTGGTCTGTAAAGCTATGGAGCGTATTATCATGGAACTCATAAACAAAGATATTGGGAGCCTCCAGACACTGGACCCTACCCAATTCGGCTTTGTTAAGGGCAGATCTTGCCTCTTAAACCTAGATGATTTCTTTGAAACATTTACCAAAGCCATAGATGAGGGCAAGGTAGTCCACACAGCCTACCTGGACCTCGCAAAAGCCTTCGGCACAATACCCCACTTGGGCATCATAAATAAGCTTACCAGCTTAAATATCAACCCCTATATCACAAGATGGGTTGCAAACTGGCTCAGAGATAGAACCCACATGGTCAGAATCGCAGGTGCCATGTCCGAATCCAAACCAGTTACAAGTGGCGTCCCACAGGGCTCAGTTCTGGGACCTCTCTTGTTCGGTATATACTTCTCTAAGGTTCAGGCTAACACGGGGGGATTATGGCTGACAAAGTTCGCAGATGACTGCAAACTCTGGGCCATAATCGAATCTCCAGCTGACACAAGCATCCTCCAAAAGGGTCTCACAGAGATGGATGCTTGGTGCCAGAGCCACGGCCTCAAGCTAAATGCTAAAAAGTGCATAGTCATCCCCTTTGGGAAAAACAAGGTGCCCACAAATTACCACATAGGTGGTAATCCATTAAGTACGGAAGAAGTAATTAGAGATTTGGGGACCAATGTAGATAGTAATCTCTCCTTTGATAATCACGTTGCCAAAGTGGTTAGAAAGACCTTCTATATAGCCCACCTTATCACGAAAGGGTTCGCATCTAGATCAAGAAAGGTCATTGTGCCCCTCTACTCGTCACTCATCAGGCCCATAATTGAATACAATGCCCCTTTTGGGATGTACCTTACCCGACACCTGCAGCAACTGGAGAGACCCCAAAAGTACCTCACCAAGAGGATCATGGCCTACAAACAGATGTCCTATGCAGCTCGACCAAAGAAACTCCAGCTGTACTCAGTTGCTTACCGCCTACTCAGAGGTGATCTATGCCTGACGTACAAAGCCATGTCAAACCCAGAATTAATGGACATGCTCCACCTCAAAAAATCCAAGTCCCTTAGAGCTACACGCTCCAGGAACCTAAACCTCAGCACAAAAATAAATAGGACATGCTGGAGGGACAGATTCATTTCCCAAAGGCTCCCCTCACTCTGGAATAGAATCCCAATTCATGTTAGACATAGCCCCTCGCTGACCCTCTTCAAGCGAAATTTGGACGCGTGGATGGGAAATCGCAAATTCACCCCTGGGATTTCTCCTGTGTCCCTGCTAGACAGAAGCACAGTAAACTAATCTTAAAAGGGTACCTTCTGTGACCTACTTTACAGAGGCACAGTAGGCTAATCTAATAGGAGGCGGAAGCCAAATACACTCTGGCTAGGCTTATAAATGCCCTAGGGCAGATAGCCTAGTATCTACCTATGAACCTATGAATTCAAGCAGCAGCAGTCCTTAAAAAATAAATGTTACCATCCAAACAGCCTTCCTTCTCGCTCGCAGAGCTCAATTTCGACAGGCTGGTAGGCTGATGGAGCTGATGTCATCGCGCACGTGATGACATCAGCTCAAAAACTGAAAAAAAAAAAAAAGCTGGGAAAAAGTCGGAAATTAAAGGGTGCCACGCAGGAATCGTGGCACCCCATTATTTGGACCCCCGAACTCAGTAAAAACCAAGTAATTCGGTATGGTTGGGAGGTATGACAGTCAACATCTGGGTTGTCTCATCGTCAGTCAAGTTGGGTGCACAGACACGTCTTAGCCTCCTCTAAGTAGCTGTCATAATCCTCAAGTTGAAGAATTCTGGAAAATACAAACACAGAGAACTGCTCACTGAGGTACCACTCAGTTCGCAGTTAGCAATAGTCTGATCAGTAAATTTATCAAAATCAATATTTGAAAGTGGTGCTGATGTCATGTTATCAGATCACTGGAAGATAATGGGCACATGCCACATATGGTATGTTGTACCGTTTATCGATACCCATTAGGTGTTTATGCAGTACACCGGGGCATTTCGGAGCATGAATCCAATTTACGTGGATGTGTGTGAATGGGATTCCAAAAACTTGAATTTTAATGAACCTCATTAATTATGTACAGCACAAACGGTACTTAAAGGTGGGTGCACATTAGATGCACTTTGATTCTGTGATTTGAAATGAGAGGTACATTGGCAAATGGTAGCATTTCTGTTTTGGTGATTAGCAAATCTCTTAAAGTTAGTCATTTCCAAAGGTACACATTTAAATTAATTGTTATTCAAAACGTTATCTTTAACAGAAGTTGTAATAAGTTATGGGAGTGATGTTGTCTTGAACATTATATACACAGATATTATTTTAAATAATTGATTTCAGTCCCATATGCAATTGCATACAAAGATTTCCATTGCAAATGTTAACAGTGTTTGAAGGTTGATTTATGGATCATCCACAATTTTTACTGGTAATTCCTTGCGCTTTGTGGTGTAACTACGAAAACATATGGATTACGCCACTGTCTGTATCAACTATGTGATGTTGATATTACAGATATTTATTCATTCACATCTCCTAACAAAAACTGTTAAAAATGTGCTGTTGCTGTTACGGACATGTCTTCAAAGATTCTTCATAACAAGGGCATTTTTATGTTTTGCTACAGAATTCGCTGCAATGCGAAGTACTCTCTTAAATACCATGGGGTCTGTAAAATGAGCAACAAGGATTTCAGAAGTGCGAAAAAAAGATTTTCCTTTCTGCTGCGGTGAACTGTCTAATGAAAAAACCAATAAAGCAATGACAGCTCGTTCACCAAGGCTAGCGTTATTCTTACAATTCAAGTTGTTCTCAAAATGAAGTAAGGACGAAAACTTGGTTAAAAATTTTTTAATGAAATATAAAAAATAAAAATGAATAAAGTCCCTTTATCAAAGATAAGCGCTTTTGAATTAATCTTCCTCAGATCGTAATGTAATGTGGGACAGTCATATGCTTAAATAAAAAGTAACTATAATTGCTCATCCAATGAAGTTGTAATTGGTACAGTGACAACCAATGATTTCTTGAGTTTTTCCATCTATTCTACTCCAATCAGCCAATAGCCACCTTTTCTTGTCAACACACTTCCTTTCTTACTTGCGAGAATCATAATCTTGTTACATATGCAAAATAGCTGATATAAATGGCCAATAGCGGTTTTCAAAAAGCGGCAATTGCCGAATCTACAAATTTCGCTCATGCATTCTCAGTATTTTGCTTATAAATGTGATCGCATTTACAATAACAGCCATTGTGGTTTTCATCATCATGACAGCTTTATAAACAACACAAATTGTTGAATGTACTAGTTGGCCATTTATATCAGCTATTTTGCATATGTAACAATATTATGATTCTCGCAAGTAAGAAATGAAGTGTGTTGACAAGAAAAGGTGGCTATTGGCGCGATTGGAGTAGAATAGATGGAAAAACTCAAGAAATCATTGGTTGTCACCGTACCAATTACAACTTCATTGGATGAGCAATTATAGTTACTTTTTATTTAAGCATATGATTGTCCCACATTACATTACGATCTGAGGAAGATTAATTCAAAAGCGCTTATCGTTGATAAAGAGACTTTATTCATTTTTATTTTTTATTTTTCATTAAAATTTTTTTAACCAAGTTTTCGTCCTTGGTTCATTTTGAGAACAACTTGAATTGTAAGACTAACGCTAGCCTTGGTGAACGAGCTGTCGTTGCTTTATTGGTTTTTTCATTAGACAGTTCACTGCAGCAGAAAGGAAAATCTTTTTTTCACATTTGTTCTTGTTTATTTTCCTCTGCACATGGTTAACGAACCAAGTACTTCTAGGAATAAGGGCAATCTTGCTAATTTGGATTTTATTCATGGAGCAAATGTGGACAATGCAGAAACCAATTTAAATCCCTTATTGAACTTACAATTTGGTTCGAATGAAGTAAGTACAGACAACAATTCTATGGAAAATGTCGACAATTCTAATTTTGATACCATACTGAGAGATGTTGAAACTGTAGCCTTTAAATTAAAAAGACTTACTTGGCAGCGATACCATTTAGAAGCATGCCTACATCATAAAGTTATACCGAGAGGCATGCGAGTCAAATGTATGCCCAGCTATGGAAATCAGCATCCTGCTTTATTAGCAAGTTGGCAGGCCATTAATCTTGAAACCAGTTTTCGGTACATCAGACGTTTATTGGACTATTTTAAACCAGAAGATGACAAAATTGCTCAACAGATACAAGAAAAACAAATTGAATTGGAAAAGGTGAATCTAACCCTGTATCAGATAAATAGATTGGAAACTTTGCAGTTCAACATTAATATTTATGAAACAAAAATAAAGGAACAGAAAATTAAAAAGTTAAATAGGGATGTTTTGGATTTTAAACAAGGGCAGATTTTTGAATGGCCAAGAGATGAACACCAGGGAAGACAGAGGCCGCATCCTCAACCCTTCAATAACAATATTAATAATAAAATCAATTTTGCATCAAGTAATGTTAATTCTGTAGTCAATCCATGTATTGAAGGTGAAGTTCAAACTGCTACTCATGTTTCAGAAGAACAACAAGTTGATGTTTCTGATACCAATACAGGGAACATCATGAGTATAGCTACCTCAGGGGCTATACCAAAGAAAAATGGTACACATTTACCGGTAACAACGACATTACCAATTTTTTTGGAGCAGAATTATTACATAAGCAACAGGTCACGAAGTCAAGATCGGAAGAGGAAAAAACCCTTAATTTGACCAACTCTTTGGTGGTTAATATTTCAAAATACACCTTAACATCTGCTGAACAGTCTATTTTACAAAAAGGATTGACTTTTATTCCCTCTTTTAGATCTGATTTGAATGAATTTGTCATTGATCTAAAATGCTTTGGACGAAATGTCACACTGAAGAGTATATTTGGGAATAAACAGGAATTAAATAATAAATTAAAGAAACCTAGTAGCTTTTTACCTGTTAGCCACCCGGCGGTTGAACTGTTTACTAGATTATGTAGCATTGAAGTTGATAAATTAAGGATGGATCCTCACACTAAGCACTTCAGAAATATTACATCTGAAGAGAAAGAAGCCATTCATTGTTTACAGCAGAATAGAGATATTACCTTGAAACCAGCTGACAAAGGTGGAGCCATAGTGGTCATGGACTATTCTTGGTATTCCAGTAAAATGGAAGATATGTTGAGAGATCCAAAAACATACACTGAAGTCACATCCTCTGAGGTTAACCAAGCTATATATAAAGCCAAATCATATCTGAACTATATGGTTTTACAAAGGCAAATCAATATGGATTTATTTAATTTTCTGGATGCCACCAAGCCTACTATTCCAAGTATCAATGGACTACCAAAGATACATAAAGACTTTCTTAACCCACCGCTACGTCCTATTGTTTCAGGTCAAGGATGGATCACAGAAAATATGTCCTTATATGTGGAGAAAGAGTTGAGAGAAATCCTGAATTCTTATGACACTGTGTTAAAGGAAACCGATAATTTTCTATACAAATTGAATACAGTGATGGAAGGGGGGATTGATCCAAGTAATCTTCTATTGACCACTTTAGACATTAGTCTTTTTACTACTATTCCAAATGAAGTAGGAATTGAGTCAATAAGAAGGTTACTATCTACAAGTAAGTGTATGTTAGCGACAAGAACTATCTGTGATTTACTCAAATTGATCCTGGAGAACAATTACTTTGTGCATGGTGAGAAAAGTTATTTACAGAAATGGGGGGTTGCCATGGGCACCCCCTGTGCTAATAGTTATTCGAATCTTGCTTTAGTTCAGTGGGAATTACAGTTTGTCCTACACACCAACAATCCATGGCATCACAATATTTATTATGGCCATTTCGTTGATGACCTATTTATTTTGTGGAAAGGAAGCATAGAGCAATTTCAACTGTTCCACAGGTACTTGAATTCTACTACTTCATTTCTAACTTTTACTTCCAATCATTCAAAAAGAGCAGTGAATTTTTTAGATGTCAATATTATACTCAATGAAACAGGGGATTTGGAAATTGAATTGTATAGAAAAAGTACATGGTGGAATCATTATTTGCTGAAAAGTAGTATGCATCCTAGGCATATTACAAGAAATATCATGAGAAATGAGACCAACAGGATCTATAAATGCTGTAACCGAGAGAATACACGTAATAGGGAAATAAAATTTTTGCAAAGAAATCTGAAAGAAAGAGGTTATAAAGAACAAGATCTTGAACCAACGATTAGAGAAAGAGATGAAAGGAACATGAATGAAAACACACTGACCAGATTTGTCTTGACTTATAGTACTGACAATTATCAAGTCCAACAAGTAATTAAACAATTTTGGCCTATTTTAACGCAAGATTCACAGTTAAAAGATATAGTGGATGAAAGACCACAGTTCTGTTATAAAAACAGGAAGAACTTAAAGAGATTGTTATGCACAACAACTCAGAAGAAGAAGCCGATTCAAGGCCGGAAGGGCACGTTTATGTGTGGCAATTGTAATATTTGCCCCCTGATAGACAGTAGCAATGAGTTTGAGCTTCAAAGAACGAATAGAAAATACATCTTTGGAGTCAAAGCAACATGTACCACGAGCAATGTCATCTATTTGGCCACAAGTAGATTGTGTCAATCATTTTATGTGGGTAAAACCAATCAGATGTTTAAAAAACGGATACAAAGACATCAAAGAGATATCATTAATCAAGATATACATAATGCATTGGCACTTCATATCAACATGAATAAAGGTCACTCATTCTTATTTAAAGTTATTGAGACTGTACATGTTAGTTCGAGAAAAGGAGATATTGAAAATGCAACTGAAATAAGAGAAACCAAATGGATAATTAATTTAAGAGCTGATCAATATCCAGGTCTGAATAGTGTCATTCCCTTGAATCCAGTCCTGAAAAGGCGCAGACCGACTATAAAATAACAATGGTAACACAGAAAAGATAAGTCTCATAAAGAGAGAACTTGTACAGTTGTCTTTATGTTTAAAACCTAGGATTAGAGAAATATATGATCATAAAGGAGATCTATCATTGATTGATTGAATTTTATTCTCATCAGAGGATCCTTTAAAATAATCTATCTTCTGAAATTGATTGCTATTTCTACAGTTACTTTGACCTTGTTCTGTCTTAACAGAGGACACTTCTGTAGTTAGAAGGCAATTTATTTCCTTTATTTCTCTTACACTGTCTGTCAGAAACATCGGTGACTTATATGCAATGTCAATTAAGCATGACTGATACCTGTTCTTCACTATAAATCTATTTATGTTATATAAGGAACCACCAAGTAACAAACCGATGGTCTTTGCATCTATATCGTACATCATAACTCAGCTAAAATATACGAGTACTAATATGTGAACTTATAATGTCTATGGTCTGATATAAATCAATTTTTGTAACAATAATTTCAAAAAGCAAGGAGGTTGAAAAATCTGTTCATATTGTTTGCATCATGTTGATCGGCTTGGCTAATTCTGAGCAAGTACGATTGGCTATTATTCTAGTTTTGAGTATTTGATTGGTTAATTTCCTCCGATGGATTATTTCCTGCATTTAAGGTCAAATGTGATTGGACAGTTTATTCACATAAGCTTCTACGTAAAGAAGCAAAGTATAGCCACGACTGAGTTTGTAAAGATTGGTCATCGTCGTCCTTTGACTGGCTAGAATATATATAAATCAATATGTGAATTTATAATGTCTATGGTCTGACACAGATTAATTTCTGAAACAATCAATAATTTTTAAGAACAAGGAGGTTGAAAAATCTGTTCGTATTGTCTATATCATGTTGTTCGGCCTGGCTATATCAGAGCAAGCATGATTGGTTATTAGTTTTGAGTGTCTGATTGGTTATTTTTATCCTATGGATTACTTTATGCATTTAAGGTCAAATGTGATTGGACAATTTATTTATACAAGTCTCTATAATGTCAAAGAAGTAAAGTATAGCAAAAAGTTGATTTTGTCAAGATTGGTCATTGTCGCTCCTTGAGAGCATTTATTGGCTTACTATAGCCAATTTAAAAGAAAAAATTAAAATTACATCTTAAAAGAAAATAATGTTGACATCTGTGTAGAATGATTAAAGCTTTGGTATTGTCCCATTTGGGAAATACCTTTGTAAGCCGTTTAGGTAAAAATAACAAGTTTCGAGCGATTAATAGTGTTCATACCATCTTCACTTATGGATGAAAGATGGCAAAAGACATTTTGTCCTGGCTACTGTAAAAGCTATTACACTTTGTTGCATGTTTAATAGGGTTCAAAGCGTTAGTATGTAAATATAAAGATCTGAGTTGGCGAGTGCATGTTTTGAATAGCTGCCATTGGTTACTTCCATCAGCTAATTTGCATATTTAGCAAGACATTGACTTCGTAGAAATGAAGGAGGTGTGTCAATGAGAAAACTAGTACATTCAACAATTTGTGTTGTTTATAAAGCTGTCATGATGATGAAAACCACAATGGCTGTTATTGTAAATGCGATCACATTTATAAGCAAAATACTGAGAATGCATGAGCGAAATTTGTAGATTCGGCAACTGCCGCTTTTTGAAAACTGCTATTGGCCATTTATATCAGCTACTTTGCATATGTAACAAGATTATGATTCTCGCAAGTAAGAAAGAAAGTGTGTTGACAAGAAAAGGTGGCTATTGGCTCGATTGGAGTAGAATAGATGGAAAAACTCAAGAAATCATTGGTTGTCACCGTACCAATTACAACTTCATTGGATAAGCAATTATAGTTACTTTTTATTGAAGCATATGACTGTCCCACATTACATTAAGATCTCAGGAAGATTAATTTGAAAGCGCTTATCGTTGATATCTATGAACCTATGAACCTATAAAGGGACTTTATTCATTTTTATTAAAATTTTTTAACCAAGTTTTCGTCCTTGGTTCATTTTGAGAACAACTTGAATTGTAAGAATAATGCTAGCCTTGGTGAACGAGCTGTCATTGCTTTATAGGATTTCAGAAGTGGAGTCATCATGACTGTTTGTCGTACTTGAGTTGTGTTATGTGTGCATGATGTGTTTTGGAATCAGACCGGCATGTGTGGAATCTCTAATTATCCTACTCTGAATACATAGTGTGCTATCCACAAATAGCTTTGGCGAACTTTACAGAATCCGGCTCCTTATATACTTGCATTCCAAATGATGAGGGTGTTAATTTTTAAGAGCTTTTTAAACACATAATACAAACTTTGATAATGTTAAGATTAACTTATGCTGCACCTTGATTGATATTGTTTTGAATACTATTTTTTTTTTGTATTCAGCAAGAAATATTCCAAACAAACTACTGGAGTTGCTATGGGTGCTACTGTATGCCAATTTAGTATTAGGGTGGTGAGAACACCATTTTTTGTATACTTTATTTTCTTATGTATCTTTTTATAAAAGGTTTGCAGATGACTTTTTTTTTATTTAGAATGGGACACTACATGAAGTGTTTGATTTTATACATTATATACATTCAACCACATCTTTTTTGCCATTGTTTTTGGTGAAAAGGGGCATACGGTCAATTTTCTTGATATCACTGTTCATATTCTGAAAGGCCCATATGCATTGTCCAGCTGTGTTTTTTTAGGAAACCCACCTTTTCAAATAATTATTTACATTATAATCGTGCACATTCTAATTTTATGAAAAAAAAAACATCTCTAAGGGACAGATGATTAGAGCTTCATATTTGACATCAGATGATAAGCAGTTCTTTGATAAATTTTATTAAAAACTTGTTTATTCAGAATGGTTATGATTCTAATCAACTACATTTACTAGTTAATGAAATTAGTAATAACAGAGTTAGTAAATATCTTTTTATTTTAAAAGCAGGTACTTTCTACAAGTAATACGGCACTGAATAAACATGTTTCCAATCCCATTAACTGGGGAGATGAATCCAACAAATTTACAAATAAAGATAGCCTTGCACTGTGTACTTTGGATATAACAGTACATAATAAAATCATCAAAGATATTATAATTAGAAACTGGAATATTTTGAGAGCTAATAAGGCTCTAATAGATGTCACTGGCCAAAGGCCATTTTTCTGTTTCTAAAAAGACTATTTTCTTTGAAATTTATTTTTGAAAGTGTTTAATTCTTTCATTAGAATTGTGGTATCTGCAAATGGTGCAGATACATTAATGAGGGTCCAAATTTAATTTTACCAAGTTTTCACAAAGAAATTGGTAGTAACTATTAGTATAACTGCAATTCAAAAATATTACTTACACTGCAGTTTGCTCTACTTGTTTAGCTTTTTTAAGTGGGAATTATCACAATAACTTTAGTAAAGCATATTTCAGAACATATATATGCAGTGAAAGTGAAAAATGAAATAAAATGCTTTATTTAAAACATTCTGAAGTTTGTGGTAGTTTAAAAAAATATTTTTTGTTATTGATCATCAGTGAGTTGACATTAGGTCTGGTGATGATGAAATTCAGGAATGATGACTGATGAAGTCTTGGTTACTGCCAACCAAAAGAACTAAACTGAATTCAGCATCCTGCCTTTCAAAAAGTACTCAACTGCTCATAGGAGAGAGAAAGAGAGAGAGATAGAGATAGTCTGGAAAAAAATGGAAGCAAGTTAAAACCATTGCTGTCCATCAACAGTATAAATATGGCAGAGCCTCCACTACAAATCAAACCAAACTACTATCAACTAGATGTTAAAACCTGGTACACCAACACAACCTACACCTACTTCATCTAACCACACTGACAGCAATGCCAGAGAATTCAATACTCACTTCATCCAAACAGTAACCTCTCTTATTAAACCCTTGGCACAGCAGACACATGTTCCAGTCCTCCCTTGTTAGCCCCCCAAAACACTTGCACTCAAACCAGTCTCAATTACTGCAATCAAAAAAACTATTACTAACATTAAAACCTGGGTGCCCTTCAAAACATCTGAAACCCATAAATCTAAATTCATAACATCGAAACCATAACATCAAAAACCCATAACATCGAATTTCATAACATCTAAAACATGCATCATAACATTGAACACTGCAAATCACATGAAAATAACATCCCCTCCACATATAACGACACCAAACTACCAAACACACTTTTTACTACATTTCTGCAGGGGGGCAAGCCCCGCTGCACCCCACACACCCCGTAAATTAAATATACCAACTCCAAGATTGCACCACACTGGGAAAAAGTTAATTTCCTAAATCCACTGCATCACGATCACCACAAAGAATATACACATAATGTCTATATCACTTACCTACATGGCCTAAAAAACACATACAGAATGGCAAAATAAACACTATATAAAGAGTATAAATTCCTACACTACATAAATAATAACTATAGAAATAAAAACTACAACATCTCATAGTGATACCACAAGATTAACAGATTAAACTATAACATTTACATATTTGGTGATACACTATTACATATTATACTTTCTAGATGCTATGAAATTCAATGTTATGAGTTTTAGATGTTATGGATTTTAGATGTTCAGGTCTCGATGTTATGGGTTTTAGATGTTTTGAAGGGGACCCTTAAAACCTACTACCCTTGCCCCTGATAACATACAATGTGAGTACTTAAAAATTGCTGCTGATGCTCTAGCATTTCCTCTCTCTGTCTTAATAAGCTCCACCATCACCAAAAGCTACGTACCAACCCTATACAAAATGTGCTACATTCTTCCTCTCCATAATGGTGAAAACTCAGATGAGCTCTCAGTCTTCAGGCCTGTAGCCATACTGTCTCTACCCGCAGAAGTTCTGGAGAAGTGTATCCAGTCTCAAGTCCTAAGCTTTCTCATGGACAACTGCCTCCTTTCCTCTACACAGCATAGTTTCCATCTTTTTCACAGTGCATGTACAGCTCTCCTTAATCTTGTTCTATATAACTGGGAGTTAATGCACACTTTTAACAACAGTACTTGTTCACAATATGTCATGCTTTACCGACGTTTTGTGGATGATGTTTTTCTTTTATGGTCTGGTGGGAATTCTTTATTGTGTCAATTTGTTGAACATTTGAATTCCACTATAGAATTTTTTAAATTTACCATGAGTTTTTCTAATTGTAAGATCGATTTTTTGGATGTGCAACTCATTAAGACTACTCTGGGGCATGTTTCTACCAAACTGTACCGAAAGGAATGCTAGAGGAATGGGTTGCTTAGTTATGGTAGTATGCACCCCAGACACATTTTTTCCAATATTGTTAAAAGCCAGTTCACCACATTATCTTGGCTATGTATCAAGGAAGATGACTTCCTTGAGGCTGTGAATACACTAACAGGACAGTTTATGGACAAAGGCTATGATATTAGCCATGCAGACAAAATTTGGGGGGACATAGTAAGCGGCTTATGGGTAATACTAATGTACAATATAATAAGAATGATAGAAGGGGTCAACATCTCAGTAAACTGAGATTTATTACCAAATACACTAATGATATGAATTTAAAGTGTGACATCATTTATAAGAACTGGCGTTTGTTGACCACCGATAAGCGCACGTCTGACATCGTCAGACACATTCCCAGTTTTACTTTTAAGAATTGTCATACTATTAAAGATTTGCTTTGTAATCCTAAATCACAATTGGCTTCTAGTATACATAGAATTGGCACATATCCATGTCGTGCATGTAAAGTTTGTAGCGTGATTTCTAAACAACAGATTTTCCAGCATCCCCATTTGAATTTTATGTTTAAACCTCAGTATTATGCTGATTGTTCTACAACGCATGTGGTATATTTAGCCACATGTGATTTCTGTTCTTCTTTTTATGTGGGGAAAACAGTTAAGAGGCTCAAAGATAAGATTAGTAGACATTTGTATGATATTAGGACCAATAACCTAAATAATGCTTTAGCCAAACACATTAATGAAGCTGTAGGTCATCGTTTTTCATTTAAGGTTTTACAGTGTATAAATGTTAATATTAGGGGAGGGGATGTTAATAATCTTTTGGAAAAGGCAGAATTACAGTGGATACTAAGACTACAAGCCAACAAATATCCAGGCATCAATGCCAATATGTAGGTTTAAAACCGGCCCTTAAAGGGAGTAAATTAAACAGTTTGATTGGTGTTTTATATGATTGTTTTGTTTTTTTGTGTGTGATTGGTTGTCTACATGCATTTAATTCACCTGTATTTGGTTATGTGTATTAGGATCTGATGAAGCGTTCAGTAGGTGAAAGGGCTTATCCTTTGTTTGGTGTATTTTATTAAAAAGTGATTTTAAACTGTGGCAGCCCTACCAGTTATCAGTATTCTTAATTTTATAACATCTGTTAACCAATACTGAAACTCTGGGAACTTAGTCTCAACACTTTTCATACATTTATACAAAGCTTTTGATAAGGTATCCTACCAGAAACTGCTTCAAATACTAGCTGGTTTAGGAATACATGAAATTTCTCTAACTTGGTTCTTTACTTACCTCTCAAATAGGTAACAGACAGTGAAATGGCAAAATATCTCTTTTCTTCCCATTAGAGTAGATATCCATCAGTGATCCATTTTAAGTTCTGTGTTGTTCAATATATTCATTAATGATCTCCATCTAACTTCTAAACAAACCACTATCATACAGTATGCAGACAATTCAAAAATCATCTGTTCTGCTAAAAGCTTAAATAAATTAAAACATACCAAAGTCTTTCTCTGTCCTTAACCCAAAAAAAAATCAAAACTGATCCAATTAACCCAAACTATTCAACTGACTACAAAAATCATTTCAAAACAATTTCCTCTAACAATATAAACAGACAACCAATAAATCAAACTAAGCTTTTAGGAGTTGCTGTTGTTAGAAACGTAAAAGTTGATCATCGCATAAACAAGTATTAAAAATACCACCAAAAGCTAGATGCATTCTACAGAGTCAAACAATACCTCACAGATAATGCCAGAAAAAGTACTGTTCCATCCCTTTTCATCCCTATAGTACTTTAAACTGCTTCCATCTTGAGCAATCTATAATCCTCTCAACTCAGACTCTTGGAACAGTGTTATAACACAGTGGCACAATTTCCCACCAATCATCATTACAGCGCACATCACTGTCTGGCCTTAAAAAAAACTTTAGTGGACAGAGGTAAGGCATTATCTAATATTTCACAACTACTCATTACCCATAAACTCATCTATTGGCTCAGTGGTGCAGCAGTTAACATTGTCACCTCACAGCAAGAGGTTTCCGGTTTGATTCTCAGCTGGGGTGCCTTTTGTGTGGAGTCTGCATGTCCTCCCTGCATTCATGTGGATTTCCTCTGGGTACTCTGGTTTCGTCCCACATTCCAAAGACATGTGCCTGGAGTGTTTCCAATGAAAACAGGCTCTGTTCTAGTTGGACTTTCCCAGTCAACAAATGTTAACTAGATAAATAAAATAAATATTATCCAGCAAGTGTATGACAAAATGTCAAAGTTTATTTAATTTATGAAAAGAAAGACAAGTGTTATTACAGCCATCACATTTTGATATGAGTTAGGGTGGGCAAAAAATAACAAGAAGGAAACTTACAGACTTAAAGCAAAAGCATCTTCTTGGAAACCTCCCTCAATATAAATATATCACTTGCACAAGAAAATAACTGATATTGTCAAGAACAATAATTTCAGCATAAGTGAGAAACTTTACACTTACAACAGAATCACTACTCACATGACATTTAATTACTTTAGTGGTTCTTTAAGATCACACAGTAGTGGGGACTATTTACTATTAATAGGCATTTACAATGTATTTTACTTAGACTTTAACAGCAATTTATACTTAGACAAACCGTAGTTGCCATTCTACTTCCTCTAGAAGGACCTTTAGCATCTTTTGCCTCTCTTTAAGAACAAAGGGGTCCCACTTTACAAAATGACACTACAAAAAAAGTTACGTACTCACCAAAATGCTCCATCTGTGTTGTCCAATTTCAGTCTTCCTCAATGAATGGATTCAGATGCAACTCATCTACCTTCTATAGATTCTAGGATTTGACTCTCAAGCTCCTCCCTTACCCATAATGCCCCTAACCACTGCAATACCTTAGATCGTGTTTGATGCTATTATATGTATTATTAGCAGAAAATGCAAAAACAATGCTATGACAGAAAAGTGGTAGCTGAAAGATCAGGAGTTCAAACAGAAACTACGGTTCCTATCAACTAAATTCCGTTAGGTCTGTCCCTAAGACATGGACAGGGAGAAGGAGGGAGGGAAGTTGATGAAGAATAAAAATGGACAATACAAATGGAACTTTATGGTGAGTACATAACTTCTTTATCTGATGTTGTCATTTTCATTTGTTGCTCAATGAATGGGACAGAGTCCCCAGCTATGGTAACCTTGGTTGACCTTCATGGAAGGATGTTCTGGAGAATCGTGAAAGTAAAAGCAGCTCTATTTCTGGAGATGATGTCCAATTTGTAATGAGTAAAGAAAGTATGGGTATTAGACAACATGGCAGCTGCACAAATACCATCAATGGATGTCTAGCCCAAAAGGCAGCTGATGTAGGCACTGACCTGGCTGAAAGTGCCTTTGGTGGCTTGGAAAAGTTATGTTTCTCAAGGAATAAACATAGGAGATATACTATGTTATCCATTTAGCAGGTGTAGTTTTTTAACTGGTTTTCCCATTCTATTATTATTAAAGGAGACAAACAACTGATCAGTTTTCCTAAACTCCTTGGTACTGTGGAGGCAAAAACAAAGTTGATTATGTATGTCTAGAAAATGAAGGAAGTGTTCTCCTTTATTTTCAAATTTGGGGAAGAAAACTGGCAGATTGATTTCTTGATTGATGTTGGTTTCAGAGCCACCTTTTGGTAAAAAGGAAGGGTATGTGCGTAAAGTAACTCTTGTCTTTGTGAAAAACAAATACGGTGGTTTGGTAGATAGATGAAGTAGGTGTAGGTTGTGTTGGAATTCATATACTCATCTTGCAGATGTTATAGCCACCAGAAAGACAGTTTTCCAGGAAAGAAACTTTACTGCTACTTTAGCTGATGATTCAAACAGAAGACGTACTAAAGTTTGCAAAACTGTAGTCAGGTCTCAAGCTGGAGTAGGGTCCTTTATTGGAGATCTAAGTAAAAAGGTATACTTAAGAAAAGCCTTACATAACTTAGAGGATGCTAAAGGAGAAGCATTATCTCCAATATGACAGTCAGAGATGGCTGCTAACTGAACTTTAATAGTGGAAAAACTTGCCCTGCCTTGAAACCACCTGCAGAAATTGAAGAGACTGCAAAGGTAATTTACAAAGAAAATTCAGGGTCTTCAAGATGTCTTATGCAGACAGACTGAAATCATTGTCACTTTACTCTGTGCCATACAGACTGCTCAGAGGCAACCTGTGCCTTGCATACAGAGCAATCTGTGACCCAGCTTTAATGGAAATGCTGCACATTCACAAGTCAAATGTCATACGAGTCACTTGCTCAAAGGACCTTAACCTGGTATGTGACATCAATAGAACTTGCTGGAAAGACAGATTTGTCTCACGGAAGTTGCCTCACCTTTGGAACAAGCTTCCTATTAATGTTAAACAAAGCCCCTTGTTGGCACTATTTAAGCATGACTTGGACACCTGGATGGGTAACTGGAAATTCACCTCAGGGATTCCACCTGTGTCCCTTTTGAATAGGCACAATAGGTGCTGATTTTAGTGTCTGCTTGAACCAAACATGCTTGGGAACACTGATTGAATTTGCCTAGGCTTGTGAGGGCCATGGGGCTATTAGCCTAGTAACCTCCTATGAAGAAAATCTAGAATAGCGGGAAGTGGGGCAGTAAAAGGATCTAATTCTCTCTGATGAGCCCAAAAGGAAAACCTTTTCCATTTACTTTTGTAAATAATCCTAGTCGAAGGTTTATGAGATGAGACTAGGATTTTTCAAACTGTGAAGGAAAGCTTGGAATGTCTAGCCATCACTGGAATTGAAGAAACCATGTGGTAACCTGAGGTCTGCAATGTTTGGGTGAATCTGCCCTGATGGGTGAGATAGGAGGTCTGGACTGGGATCCAGCATCCAAGGAGGATGTACCAGGTGAGATCAAAGGAAGGGGAACCACACTTGTCGATGCCAGAATAGAGCAATGAGGATTACTGTGCTATTCAACTGAACTGCTTTCTGAAGAAACTTGGGGATGAGAGGCAGGGGGGATGATAAACATAAAGGAGACTGGAGGGCCAAACATGGAATACAGCATTTCTTGGTGATTGTGCCCTAGGTGGGATGAGGGCAAAGAACCTGCTGCATTTGTTCTTGAGGGGAGCTGCAAATAGGTGGGATGAGGGCAAAGAACCTGCTGCATTTGTTCTTGAGGGGAGCTGCAAATATGTCACAGTAAGGTTGACCCCATTTTGGAAGATCATGTACGCCGCTGACTGGCTGAGAGACCACTCATGAGGCATGAGGATGGTCCTGCTAAGTTTGTCCGCTAGAATGTTGGATTTTCCTGGTATGTGCATCACTATATGAAAGTGGATGGATGAGATCACCCACTGGCATACTCTCATTGCTTCTCGACAAAGGGGGTAGGATCTGGATCCCCCCTCCTCCCAGTTTATTGATGTACCAGACTACTGCCATTTTGTCCATTTGTATGGCAATAGTCCCTACAGGGAGAAAGCTCTGAAAGGCCTGCAGCACTAGTAGCACCACTCTCATCTCTAGGACTTTGATATGCAAATTGGTTTCTTGTGGGGATCAAGTGTCTTGAATAGTCCAAACCAAGTAATGCCCCCCCCCCCCAACTGGGAGGCATCACTAGTCAACATATTGTTTGGTGGAGGAAAGATAAATGGACACCCTCGATTGATCTCCTCAGAGTGAACCCACCACAGAAGAGACTTTCTGCAAGCCTACGACAGTTTTATTGGATGTCTTAAAGGGTGGTGATGAAAGGACAATTGCACTACTAGGGTCCAGTGAAGAATTCTCATGAGGAGAAGAGCAGTAGGATTAAAGTAATTGCAGCAGCCATCAACCCTAGAGCTTCAAAGACCAGTTTGGCTGGGGGAGAAGGGAGAGAAACAATCTGTCTGACGTGTGTCCTCAATGTAAGACCTCTGTTTTGTGTCAGAAGTGCTAGAGTTGACTGTGCCAAAATGAGCCCCTATAAACTCCAAGACTTGGGCTGGATGAAGTTGTCATTTGTCCATATTGATAGTGATCCCAGTGAGTGAGATACCTGGAATAAATAGTCTATGGCTTTTAACAGTAGATGCCCGGTCGATGTGGTGAGGAGCCAGTCATCTAAGTAAGGAAACACTCTGAATCTGAGCAGTCTCAGGTGAGCTACTACCGTTGCCATGCATTTGGTGAACACCGTGGGGGCTGTGGTGAGATCAAAGGGCTGGGCCCTGAACTGATAACGACTGGTTCCCAACCAGAAGTGTAGATACTTTCAAGAGCACCTGTTCATTTTGATGTGATAGTACATGTCTTGAAGATCGATTGAGCACATCCAGTCATCCTTCTGTAGAAATGGTAGAATTGACTGAACCATGACCATCCAGAATTTGTAAATCTTTACAAACTGATTCAGATAACTGAGATCCAATGAAGGTCTCCTGTCTTTTCTGGCATTAAAAAGAACCTTGAGTAAATTCTGGATCCTGCTTGGTCTGGGGGGGACCTCCTGGATGAACTCTTTTGTCAAGCAACTTTTGAATCTCTTGAGCTGCTAGCTGCCTCTGATTGGGTGGAACAACAGGGAGGACCTTTCCCCTTTTTTATGAGAATCTGTATAAAAGGAATGAAATATCCTCTGGATATGATACTTTGCACCCAAGCTTCTTTTGTGATAGCTATCCAGGCTTTTTGGTGCAAGGATAAGTGCCCCCCCAACTGCCTCCAGGGAGGAAGTGTTGGGCAACCTTTCAGGAGCCCTGGAAAGATCTATCCGAGAAGGAATCCTGAGATCCTTGGTTCTACAGATCCCACTCTGCCATGTGGGCAATGTCAATTATTTTAGTTATTTCCCTCCTGCCTCTGGGGGGAAAAATTCCCACATGATTCCTGGGAAGGACCTTGAGATTTCTGGAATCACATCCTCTTCCCATCATATTGATTCCTAGAGAAATGTCTCTGTGATGTAGAAAAGTGGATTCCAACAGCTGACAAGGTCTTTCTATCCTGTTCACTGTGGGAAATAGTCTCTTTAATGGTTGGCCCAAACTAAAAGAAGCTCAATCAAAAGGAGCATCGATGAATGACACCTTGAACAGCTCATTAAAATCACACAACCACATCCAGGCATGTCTTCTTATTATGGCTATGCCTGAACTGTCTGCCCTCGACGTACCTTCAGCTGCATGCAAGATTAACCTCATGGATGCATTTGTAACAGGTTGCGGGGTGGCCAGTCATGAGGAAAAAGATTTCTGTTCCTCTGCGTACATGGACCACGGGGCAGAATTAGACAGTTCCTTTACCAAGTCCCTCTGTAATCTGGTGAAATGTGCCAGGTAGTTCAGAGATCACAGGGGAAATGTTGCTGATGCATACACTTGCTTCCCAAACCTGTCCAAAGCCTGAGCCATGCAATCTCCAGGCATCCCTTTAGTCCAGCACTGTCTGTCAGCAGGGGTGCTCAAAATTTTGTCCAGGTGTTTGGGTATTGGGTCCACGCAGTCCAGTTCTTTCCATGCCCTGCAGAAGACAAGGTCTATAAGCTCATCCATGGGGAGTAACCCAAGACGTAGACGGTCCAAACCCAAAGGCTTTCAAGAACACCAATTCCTCCTGGGAAGGGGTTTGGGAAGACCAACCACCTTTCTGGCATAGGATCTCTAGAATGTCTCCGAATGAGAAGTCCTCAGGTGGAGATCTGGGGACCCTTCCTCTTCATCAAAAGTGTCTTCCGTGAGAAATTCCTGTAGGGAATCTAAGTGCCTGCTTTTCCACGACCTCCAAGGGATCTCCTCAGTGGGGTATTCTGGTAAGGTATCAGAAGAAGTGGGAAGTTCCTGGGTGGGAATTGACTGGACTGGCCCTGAAGGGTAGGATGAGAAGACTCAGACCCAAGATACGAAGTGGGAGCAAAGGATGGATCAGACAGTGTAAGAGTGGAGACTACTCTCAGGTGAGAGAAAACCCTCTCTAACACATCAAAGGCAGAAGGACCAGGAGAAGCAGAGGATAATCCAATCAGAGCCAAAGCTCTCAAAACAGACAATCCCGGGCCCTCCCCGACCCTCTGTTCTGAAGAAGGAGTCAGAGACAAGCTGTCCAGCGTCAAAGCCTTGAGGGGAAGTGATGGCTCTGAAAACTTCAGAGTCAAAGTCAACTCCTTATATCTGATGCTTCGGCTCAGAGAACCATCACGCTCCAAAGGGGTAGGATCCAAATGGATCAGGGATGCTGCCATAGTGGAAGACAAAGGAATCTTTGGATCTGATGACTCGACTCTCATGATCTCGGATCTGAGGGCTCCAAAATGGAAGGCCAGATTGGAGAAGGAGCAACTGCAGGCTGAAAGGATGGTTTAAGGCTCACGGATCCGATGGGAGATGGAGCCAGCAAGACCCCCATTGGGACCTGTGTTCTGAGGAACTTTCTCATCCTATCCACCTCTGCCTCAGACAGATTTCAGGATGACTTAATGGAATAGGACATGCAGGGTGGCCTAGAAGACTTTTTGGGTGTCTCCTGCAGAAAGGGAGGCCTAAATCTGGGTGACACTGGTTCAGGAGAAATACTCAGACTACAGGACCAAGGGAATGGAGACACAATGAGTAGTAATCCGAAGGCTTAGGATCCAAGGTTTTAGGAACCTTCTGGGGTAGCTCCAATGGAAGAGTAGTCTTTGGAGACTGAACAGGAGCGTGTTTATGGTGCTGCCTGGGCTCCTTAGATTTGTGTGTGGGTGTTTGAGCCCCTGACGTAAAGGTACCTGAAGAAGGAGCAGATGCTGGTAATAAACCCTTAAGAATGAGTTTAATTCACCTGTTACTGATGGCCCTTGAGTTAAAGTCACACAAATGGAACAGGGAGTATCCAAATGTGATGGGCCTAAGCAATAAATGCAGTCACTGTGGGCATCAGAGGCCTACAGGAAGTGCATTTCTTAAAACCAGTTGCCTTCTCGGCCATAGTGGAAGAAAAAAAAAAAGGCACACAGCAATAACAACAGTATGCTAGTACTACTATTTTTTTTTTTTTTTTTTTTTGGAAATGTAGGAGGAGAAAGAAATATCAAGAATGGTAATAAGGGAAAACCTCCAAGTGAGGTAAAGATATTATGAAAAACAACCAACTATACTATAAAAAGACTATCAAAAAAAACTTTGGTATAAGAGATTAAGAAAGATGCTATAAAAAGTCTGAAGAAGAAGAAAAAACTACTTAAACTGTGAATAAACATTCACTAACTTGAGAGATCACAATCCTGTCCAAACCTGAAGAGCAGCAAACGAAATCTGAGGTATTGCAGTGGTTAGGAGGAGGTCGAGAGTCAGATATTAAAATCTATAGAAGGTGGCCAAGTCAGATCCTAGGGTTGGATCTGAACCAGTTTGTTAAGGAACAAATAAAAATGGAAATATCAATTGATATTTTATACATATTGTCATCTATACACTGGGATTCATCAGATACATACTCTTACATTATATTCACTATGCATAACACGCATGGCTAGTATTCTAAACAAATACCCAAAACAATACCTGCATTCAGAAACAATTAAATTTGATTTTGCAGTTAAACGGTGATGATTCAGAGAACATTTGTGGGAGAAATAATAAGTGGTTTAAAGAAAGGTCCCCAAAATAAAGACACTATAGTATTGCTGTAAACACATTTACCTCAAGCACTGAATTTAAAGCTGTCTACAACATTACACTTAGAAAAAGCACACAGAGCTTTAAGGCCTCTGTTAATCAACAGTCACAAACCAGCACACAGAACAGTTTGTTAAACTGTAAAGAAAGACATTTTATAATTTGTGCAGCTAGGGAATGTGTTTATAACTTTTAATCAGTCTTGAATCTAAACAAAAAAATCTGTAATAACAAAAGGGAAGTTAGTTCCCTAATCTTACAGTATATGATATTTCATGTATCTCACAAATCAGAGACTCAATATATTCAGTGTATCCATTTTTACAGTTGTGTTGTTTCTAACAATCTTTGATGAGCTATGATTACTTAATTACTGTATTGCAAATATTCCATTCTTCTGTTTTGTTTTTATATATAATGTTATGTACATGATCAAATTTTCTGCAGGTTTAAGGAAAAGTTTTGTACCAAGGTTTCCATTTGATGTTTCAAACAAACAAGACCTTCATCTACTCAATGTATTTCTTACTTGTTTTGCTAGAGTAGTGTCTCCAACTGACTACAGTGAGTTGTGTTAATTTTCAAATATTTTTTTTGTGATGTTTTAACTCCTGAATGGTTTTCTAACTGGTTTCTAAATTTAACTATTTATTCACTAATTTATATATTTATTTATTTATTTTTGAGGAATGGGTTGATATAAGAATATTGAAGGTAAAGTCTTGTTTAGGCAGAATTATAAGCTATGGATATAGTTTTAAAAGCTTATTTAAGTTTAATAAGAATGTGTAGTTTAGGGTCCAGTTTGCAAATAATGCTAATTTCTGTCTGGCTGGAAACCGTTCATTCTTCAAATAGTATTTTTGAGAGTCTTAATTCAGATTTGTTTTTATTTATATGAATTTCAATATATAATTTGGATTTATTCAAATTAGCTTTTTTTAAGAGTTTAGGTCTCTAATTAGAGGGTTTGCAGTAAGCAGAGTTTCATTTTTTTATTTAGTGGTGAGGTTCCAGGGGCTGCTGATATGCCAGTGAAGTGGATAAATGCTTGAGGGTGCACCGGTATAGTAGATACACTTTTGGTGCTGCACAAAGAATGAAAATAAAACAAAAAATATATAAACAGTGCACTATAAACAGTTTTTTATTCCACCCCTTATATAGCTAGGGTCTACCGTTAGGATAAACAAATATATTGCAGCTGGAATAAACAGAGTTAATAATAATGGCAGAAAAAATACAAATATGCAACCTTAGTTACGATGGAGTATACTTTTTCGGCAGTTATAAAATAAAGGGCACTGGAGTTATGGCAGCTCACTCAGATTGTGCCATAGACTGCTGTGAGGGAAATGTTGGTTTGTTTTTGCTTTCTTATAATTTGTACTGTTTCATTGCCTTCGTCTATTTGGTATATAGTGGTGCATTTTCTTTACACTGTATTTTGATTCTATTCTGCTTTCAATTACATATTTAAACTAGAACAAAAGACCAGAGCTATGTCTCTTATGAGTTACACAGAAATTACAACAGGTCGATTAAGGTTGATTACCTCTGAATTGAGGGTGGAGCTAGGAACTAAACTTTGTATTTTAGGGGTAAAATAAAACTTTTCAAGGATTTACTGGAAAAGCTCACTCAGACTCTGCCACAGACTACTCTGAGGGAAAAATGAGTTTGTTTTTGCTTTCTTTTAATTTGTATTGCTTCATTGTTTTCTTCTATTTTGTATATTGTGGTGTATTTTCTTTACACTATGTTTTAATTGTATTCTCGTTTCAGTTACAAATTTAAACTAGGAAAGAGACCAGAGCTGTGACTCTTGTGAGTTACATAGAAATTAAAAATGTTCCCACCCTCCCATCATGGTGGTGGCGTGTTTTTAAACTTAACTGTCCCTGTAGCTGTCTACCTCTTATGTTAATATGACTACATATTTCTTTCCCACTCCTCTTCTTTGGCTACTGGCAGTAAGCACAAAATTATTATTTTGTGAAGTCACTCTCCTTCAGCTATTTAAATTTAATGGCCATCCCCCTGTATTCCATACAGCCAGTATAATACGTGCCCACCCCCATTCACATCTATGTTGCTCTTTTAAAATTAGTGTCTCTCCCCTTAGATTGCTGAAGCTTGAGTTACCCCCTCTTTTCATATCTAACTGCTTAGCGCACATTGCAAGTCTTAGGAAATTAACCCATTTTCCATCTTTCCTTAAAATATGCAACATCTAGTCCAAGACTAACAATTACTGGGAGGCCAGATTATGCCTCTCTGTAGTCATCTTGGGATTAGTGCATCTGTTTTGCTCCTGTGAGAGAAGGAACATAGAGACATTATTTCTCGAAGACTGCTGATCACCAGAAAGACTGATGACTGTTTCATAGATACCAGCTTGAAATATGTTGTTCCTGTTGAGAGAAGGAGCAGACAGTATTGATTCCTGATGGTTAGTGACTGGGCAATGAGTGTCTGTGTAGGACCTTCCTGATTAGCCTGACTGCTATTCAAGACTTCTACACAGAAAAGGTTACAATAAGCCTACAGACCTCTGCATCATCTGGGACATGACTGTTATGATTTACTGTTACAGTGACTATCTGGGACATGACTGTTAATTACCAAAGAGCCTGTGTCCTGCTTCTCATATAGGGATTTGTGCTACTGGTTTGCTTCTGGTGAGAGAAGAAGCAAAGAGGCTCTGCAGTACAGCAGCATGAAGCTGTGGGGAGACCAGCAGTAGTTATAATCCAGTACTAGCCAATCAGGTGAATTCCCACTTTTCATCATCCTTGACAAAGCTAATTTTTTTCAGTAAGCACTGCTTGATTAGCTGCTGTCTAACCTAACTTTAGAATATCTCCCTCAATATTTAACCCATAAACTTTAGTAGTTCCCCTTCAAGTGTTTGGCAATGCTCTGTACAGCTGCAGGCACCATGAACTGACATATTTCCTGCAAAAGCACCCCTGACATTTTACCAATACCTATTTGCACAGGGGACAACTAGTTTGCAGTGATAAGCACTGCCACAGGAGTTGCAAAATAGATACTCCTGACATTAATTTATATTCTCACTGCAACTGTCTAATCAATAAAAAGGGCCTGTTGCCATGGATAAGAACTTTCCCACTATCTCCGTTTGCAGCTTGGTGGATATGGGCAACCTGAGGCAATGCAGAAATTGTCTCTTGTTTACTAGCAACCAGCTAATGCTCAAACAAACTGATAAGGTATATGAGAGATGTACTTACACAACATCACTGGAGGTAAAGTTATCACATAAATGCACTCCTAAATGTCAATCAAGTTATCAGTAAGTACACATGCTTCACCCATCACACACACAGTACAAAGTAGACACAGAGACCCACATATGCTGAGACACTTAAATGTAACATTTCTAAACTCCAAAGACCTTCTAGACAAAGGATATATAACAAATACTCTCAGGAGCCCCGAATGTACTCCACATTAACACATACAGCCATATCTCAAGGAACCTCTAATTTTAGGCCCATAAAAAATCCACCACATATTCCAACACTCTGGTCATTGGAGACTCCATTATGAGACACAGTAATGCCCCTCTAAACAAGCTGAATAGGGAGGAAAACATGGTCAGTTGCTTATCAGGGACCAGAATCCACCATATTACCCACACACTCAAGTCACTGAGCCACAAGTACCACTATGACTCAGTCATAGTCCATGAGGGTGCAAATGACATGAAATGCACTTTCTAGGCTATCTGAAGACAGACATCATGGAGCTCTCAGAATATGTGCTCCAGGTTTGTAAAAGCCTAGCACTGAGCAGCATTTTTACCTTCTCCAAAGATAATGTCGAAATATGAGTAGAAGATGACTGACTTTAGTAATTTGCTTAGTTTCTGGTATCTTTTTAAGGGGGTGCAATATCTGTCAACATGGAAGGAGACAGTCAAGAGACCACTTTGTTTTGCCAGGGATGGGCTGCACCTCTCCCCTCTAGGCTTTCAAATATTAGCTAAAACACTGTCCTCCCCTGTAATGCCTTTTTTTAGGCAATGCCAAACTAAAAGTACTTCTGACACAGTAAATCAAAATGAAGGGAATCTAAAGGTGTTACTGCTCAATGCTAGGAATCTAAACAACAAACTCCACTCCCTACAAGCTCTCCTTATCCCAGAGAATGCTGATGCCTGTGTAGAAAATGAGACTTGGTTTAAAGTCATGGACAGCACACCAGCAGTAAAAGGCTATACTACCTGCCACACAGTTAGACTATCTACTATACAGACAGGAACTAGAGGTGGAGGTGTCTCAATTTACATCAAAAATAAATATACCTCAATGCTGGTCAAAAGGACAATATAGTTGAGCTTCTCCAAATTCAAATCACCATTGACAAAATCCCATACCACTTCCTTGCAAGTTATAGGTCTCCCTCTGTGACCCAGGAAACCCATAGCATGTACTCAAGCTAACTGGCAACGCTCACCATCCAACCCAATACCATACTCATGGGTGACTTTATTTAACCCACTATTAACTGGAAATCATACAGAGCATCAAAAATGCAGGCACACAGATTCCTGAATTTTGTAAACACAAACTCCCTCGACCAAACTGTCAGTACACCAAACAGGGGTGCAAACATACTGTATTTGGTCCTCATTAACATGTGACTGTGGCAGACACCCCCTACTGCAATGATTTCTCTGGTAAGGTCAGATCATAAAATGGTCTCTTTTGAAGTAAGAGTAAAACTCGGAATCCCAGCTAACCTTGGAGTGTTTAGAAACTACTCTCAGGCTCACTTCCTACTATTAAGTGATAACCTGTCAAAATGTCAAGCCCTCAAAAACCCTGAGAACACTGCTGTCTACACAGAACTGTTTACAGGAACCCTGGACAAGCATATTTGTAGCTGCACAGAGGCAGCTGTACCCATCAGGAAGAAGTACAAAACCAACTCAAAAAACAAGCCACACCGGTGGAATCACAGAATCAAGAGGCTCTATAGCAGAAGGAAGGAAATCATGTAAAAAATTAGGAGGTGGAGCACCCATCAGGATAAAAGCACTCTCATCAAGGTAAAAAAAAAAACAACTTGGGGAAAAATAAAGCCAAATGTGAGGTCATGGACAACCACAAGGCATTCTTTATGTATGTCCCCAAACTCAAAGGTAATACACAATTGCCTGCAGAGCTCATTGTTAATGGTGCCACCTACACTATGCCAGAAGATATAGAAAACATACTGGCAGATAAATTCAGCTCTGACTTTAGCCCTCTCTCCATCTCAACCTCGCCTCAGGAAATGCCATCAAATACACCTTCCTCTACTATCACTAGGGAACAGGTCCTCACTGCTCTCTCTAAAGCCAAGAACACTGCATCAATGGCCCCAGACAATATCCCAGGATGCCTTCTAAACATCATGAAGCATAAACTATAAGGCTATCTGGAATCGCTATTTAACCATAGCCTCCAAACAGGTTTCATATGCCTAACAAATGCAGAACAGCAATAGTCATCCCTCTAGACAAAGGTAGGCCACCTACACACCCTGGAAACTACAGACTTGTAAGTCTCACTAGTCTCATAAGCAAAGCCATGGAAAGAATTATCATGGGAATGATCAATAATGATAAAGGAAACTTCAAGACATTGGACCCAACCCAATCTGGTTTCATCAAGGGCAGGTCATGCCTACTCAATCTGGTGAACTTCTTTCAGAAGGCCACCAAAGCAACTGATGAGGGCAAAACAGTTCACACTGCCTGCCTTGATCTGGCCAAGGCATGTGACACAATACTGCCCTTGGGCATTGTTGACAAACTGAAGAGGTTAGGTGTAAACTCTTATGTCACATGGTGGATAGTCATCTAGCTCACAGACAGGATCCAAGAAGTTAAAGTTGGGGTGTCCACCTCTAAAAGGGAGGCTAGTGGTAAGCAGAATCCTTCAGAGATTGGTCCTGGGGCTTCTCCTTTTTGGCAATTACTTCTGTGAAGTCAGGGCCAATGTCAAAGGTCTCTGGCTGACCAAATTTGCAGACAACTGCAAATTAGGAGCAGTCACAGAATTCCCCACCAACACTAATGTTCTTCAGAAAGGACATATACAGATAAAAAACTTGTGTCAGAGCCATGGACTAAAACTAAATGCCAAAAAATGCATAATGGTGTCCTTGAGGAAGTCATCTACCCCTGGTTAACTATCATATTGAGAGCACACCCCTAGGAGTCGACCCTAGTAGCCAGGGACTTGATGTCACCCACAGACAGTAATCTAGCCTTTGACCATTATGTCTCTACAGTAGTAAGAAAATCATTCTATGTTGTGCAACTTATTAACAAAGGTATGGCATCTATGTCCAAAGAAGCCATTGTTCCACTGTATGCAGCATTCATCAGACCTACCATTGAGTACAATGTCCCCTTTGTTATGCACCTAACAAGGCACTGCCAACAACTGGAATGTCCATGGAGGGCTCTTCACTGAAAGAATACAGTGTGAGTAACATGTCCTGTGCAAACCTCCTCAAAGCCCTATCCCTGTATTCTGTCTCCTGCAGGCTGTTAATGGGAGATCTATGCCTGGTATACAAGGCATTGTCAGACCACACACAGATAGACCTCCTGCATATCTGGAAAACAAACAGCACAAGAATTATGCATTCTACACACTTAATCCTTCCCTGTGATGCAAACAGGACCTGCTGGAGAGACAAGTATGTATATCAAAGACTACCCCTTCTTTGGAACAGATTCCCCACCCATGTGAAGCATATTTCCTCCCTAACCCAATTCAAGTGCAACTTGGACATGTGGATGAGAACAGGAAATTCATCCCTGGTTTGGTGCCTATGTCTTTGATGGACACAGAAAGCCACTATATGGTTCAGCTCCCAAGCTCCTGCTTGTAAATGTTTCATCTCCCAAGCTCAAGCTTACACTTATCAAGGGTACCAGAACTTGTCAGAGATTGGGATGCATGGCTAGGCTTAAAAAGGGACTTATGAAGCAAGTAACCAAGTACCAGAACCTGAATCTAATGAAGTCTGTACTAACTTACTTGTTGAAGGACAAAAGCACTTAGCCTACAATACATTTTCGGGTACTTAGTTACTTGCTTCACAAGTGTGTTTTTGCCATGGTTAATCCCCTCTGTGCCATTGATTTCTGTTTTTGGTTGTTTAATATTGATGCTTTCATGCCTTGTTTGTGGTTCTTAGGCTTAAAAAGGCCCTAGAATTGTTAGCCTACGACACACCTAGGACTCTCTAACTAATAACAGATTGCAATGGCACCAAAGCACTTAATGAGAAATCCAAATTAAGCAGTCATTGCATTTCTCTAGCAGCAGCAGTACATTACTGTGCTGTAACTGTCTTCTTTCAATTAAAATAAAAAAAAAATAAAACAAATTATAAAAAGATAACAAGACCCTTGTCATTAATTAAAGACAACTTAGCCTTTTGTCAAGTACAGGAAAGAATATGGAAAAATTAGTCTTAAATACGTTACAATCCGAGATCACTAACAACCAAGTGGTAAAGACAGGTCAACATGCTTACAATGAGAAAAGACCTGCAGTCACTTGCAATATAACCCAGAGATTCATGAATGCAGAGCATAGATGTGTAAAAATGTCATGTGTGGTATATTCAGTTTGACACTGGGGACTACTGAAAATCACAAATATGAATCACAGTAATTCCTGTTACGCACACTATGTGCTCATTGTTCTTGAATTGCAGGCAAGTGCACCTGCTGTGCTTTAGCATTCCAGACACTCCTCTAATCAGGGTGTTCAGTAACTCTATGTAGCCTGACAGTGTCAAATGGCACACCAAAATACGGCATCTTAATTTTATGAAGTCTGTAAATAAGCACTGCTATCTGGTAAGGCACACTTACATATTTTGGCTGCCTTACCTCAGTACACTGTGGTGCACCACGCCCACAGATTGTGATTCATAAAGAATATCCAATCAGTTACATCTAATACAGCAGAGCAGGCTTATGATTTAATTAAAAGAGTTACTTGACTAAAAAAAAATTCCCCACACATGTGCCTATCTCAGTCCATCTACAGTTCTTGTTCTTTATCATTCATTGAAACTCACTATTTTGTTTAGTTGCCCAATCAGCTCCCAAGAAGCACTATATGTCTGCAACCCCAAAACACCAAAAAGACCTGTAATAAGGCATAATCACCTTACTCTTTATTGGAGTGCATTCCTAACTAATGTGCTGCTGTGAAAACAGCTCAGCTGAGTAAGACTATTTTTATATCTTAACAGAAAATGTGACTCCACACATGCACTTCTGGGCACTAAAATGGGAAGATAAGGTATTATGAAAGTTAAAACAAATAGAAACTTGTTTTAAAAGAAGCTTTTTTTTGGGGGGGGGTGGTCATGGACATTAGCAAAATGCTGTCCCTGGTGTTGGAGATACTTGCTTTTTTCTGCACTGTTACATTGCTCAGTATTGTGTGCTGAACCATATACTGTCAGGGAAAAGGATCATTGTGCTCAGAAGCATAGTATCACTGTCCCACAGGTTCCAATAATGGCTTTGAGAATTGTATACAATCAAGGAGTAGGTTAATTTGCATAAGGGACAAGTGTGTGGATAGGCAATGCTACTTGACTGCTATTTTAGGTACTCACTTGGAAGGTCATCAGCTGAAGAACAGCACATTTTAAGTTTGTTTAAGAGTAGTATATGTATATATATATATATATATATATATATATATATATATATATATACGGATTCACTTCATAATCTCGAAATACTGAAATATTGAATTTCAGTATCTCGAGACCATGAAACCGAATCCACAAAACACTGAAACAACAAAACCCCGAACCCAAAACCACGAAATTCAAAACACCGAACAAACCGCACACACTACACCATACATACACAACACCCACATCACAACATAAACAAACAAAACTACACACATACACAACTCATACACACATAAACAGGGGGGCAAGCCCCCTTGCACCCCCCCATGTGGGGGGCTGTTCCCCCCACCCCCCCCACTTATATAAACTAACTCCGAGATCGCACAAACAGGAAACAAAAGCAAACTCACACACGCACATTCTCCAGTCCCTCACACACACATCAAACATATCAGCACACTCACATATACTTTAACTCCCACTCAAAACCTTTACAAAACACTGACTTACCTGATATAACACCTAGATCCACACACGGCACCGCGCACCATCAACACACAATCCCGGATATTATGTTGTGTAAGGTCATAACCGCGAATTCGAGATATTCAAATTCGCGATTATGAACTTTCGCAATTGTAAACATTCGGCTTTATAGTCTAGAGATACTGAAATTCGACATTTCAGTATTTCGAGATTATAAAGCGCTCCCATATATACACACGTGTGTGTGATGTTGATATCAAGCTAAGTAAAATGCATTTCTGGTGAAAGGGAATATAAACACTTTTCCAATAGTGTTAGACAACCTGAATACAGGGGCAGAATCCAACAATATCTTAAGAAATATTAATAAAAATTACAGCTATGAGGGTTGCAAATTGGCTCACAGACAAGGCCCACTGAGTGAAAGTAGCGGATTCCAAGTCAGACTGTCGACAAGTCACGAGTGGAGTCCCACAGGGCTCGGTCCTGGGCCCTCTCCTGTTTGGCATCTACTTTTCAGAAGTCCAGGCCAACACAGAGGGCCTCTGGCTGACCATGTTTGCAGATGACTGCAAGCTAGGAGTCATTAATTCCCCAAGTGGTGCAGACATCCTACAGAAATGCCTCACTGTGTCGGAGCCACAGCCTTAAGCTTAATGCCATAAAATAGGTTATCATTCCCTTTGGAAAGAACTTAGTTCCCACTAATTACCACATTGATGGGAACCCACTGAACACTGAAGGTGTTATAAGAGATCTGGGCACCCAGGCTGACAGCAACCTCACTTTTGACTACCATGTTGCCACTGTGGTCAGAAAGTCCTTCTATGTGGCACATCTCATAACCAAAGGTTTTGCATATAGGAATAAAGAGGCCATCATCCCTCTCTACTCATCCCTCATTAGACCAATCATCGAGTATAATGCCCCATTTGGCATGTACCTTACCACACACCTTCAACAGAGAGGCTATAGATGTACCTCACAAAGGGGATCCTAGGCCTTAAACACATGTCCTACATGGACAGACTCAAGAAACTTCAGCTATTCTCAGTCTTTTATCATCTACTTGGAGGTGATCTCTGCTTGACTTACAAAGCCATGTCCAACCCAGCCCTACTTGAAATGCTACACTTCCCAATCCCCCCGCACCA
Organism: Protopterus annectens; assembly: GCF_019279795.1. Classification (NCBI taxonomy): domain Eukaryota; kingdom Metazoa; phylum Chordata; order Ceratodontiformes; family Protopteridae; genus Protopterus; species Protopterus annectens. The sequence continues at coordinate 166,585,829 of NC_056740.1, read as the reverse complement.
CACGCTCCAGAGATCTCAACCTGATTACCACAATCAACAGAACATGCTGGAGGGACAGGTTCATCACCCAGAGACTGCCCATACTCTGGAATAAGCTTCCCATTCAAGTCAAACAGAGCACCTCACTGTCCCTTTTCAAGAGAAATCTCGACGAGTGGATGGGTAACAGGAAATTCACCCCAGGGATCACTCCAGTGGCTCTACTGGATAGAGGCACTGGGAACTAAAAACATCATTAGCAGAAATTACATCTTAAAAGGTCAAGAGTCAGAAACTGTTAAAACCTTTAGGGACCTTACTATACCAGTAGATGAAGTACCTAACTTTTACTAATCATATCAGAGCTCAAAATTTTGAATGTCTATTAAGATTTATTAAATCAGAGGGGAAATGGTTTTACATCTTCTGTATGTTAGCCTATCAGACATAAATGTGAGCATGGTTGCCCATTTTGGAATCCACAGATAAAAGCAAATAGCTTAAAATTGGAACAGCTGCAGTTTAGATTCTACCCCCCCCAAAAAAAAACAATAGTTTCAAAACTTAAAATATTTCATCTAGATCCAAAGTCTTAACTTCATTTTACTCAACTCTTATTAGACCCATAATTGAATATAATACCCCTTTTGGCAGTACTTATCAAAACATATCACTTAACTTGAGACACACAGAGATTCTTAATTAAAAAGATCAATAGCCTTAAGACCCTCAGCTGCCTAAAGAAACTGACAAAGCCCTATCTCCCCTGCAGTTGGTTTCCTGTAGATGCAACTGTTGTGATGTAAGTCTAGTATTTCAATATAAGAAGACCTGACCCTTCCTGACTTCCTCTTCCATCCCAGAACAAACAGTTCTTGGGATAGCCAGTTAAAGGACTTAAACCTCCATCAATAGAGAAACATTTGAATAAAAGATTCATATCCCCCATCTCTGTAATAGACATCCACTATATGTTGAGTAGAGTAGCAACTTAGCTACCTTCAAGGTACAACTAGATAATTCTACCCAGTCTGTTTTCTGTTTCCCTAGTTGAACTGGATGGAATTTCTGAATATGATTTATTGGCAAGACTTGTAATGGTCTGTAAACTGATTGCCTGTACTTGTTGATGTACCTTACCACATGAGGAAAGAATATAAATCTTTGACATAGTATATTTTGTTTAGAAGATTTGGAAGTTCATAATTATTGTAGTTAAGGCATACATGGATCAGTTTCTATTTGTAAGCCTAGGTCTAAAGGAGTCTGCCCTCAGAACAAGCTATATCTTCTGAAAAAAAGTAAAACAAATACAATAACAATCAGTTGGTTCTGTGACAGAATTATTAAACCTTAGAAATGTCTCCTAAGTAAAGTAAAGCTTTGCAAGAATACTGAATTCTTTAAAAAAATCCTGGATGAGTTTTAATGGGCTCATAAATTCATGTTTTATTGACAGGTACTAATAGACTACCATGTTTGCCTATACTGGCGGTGATGATGATGATGATGATGATGATGATGTTAATGACAATGATGACAAAGTAAAATTAATAAACAATTACCTGTAAGTATCTTCAGGGTATGTTTTCTGAACATAGTCCTGTAACTCCATTTGGGCTTTCTCCTGGAACTTTTCAATCTGACTCGTGTTTGTCAAACCAGGGTGATCTGTAACAGAAAAAGATGTCAAACTTAAGTTCTGTTTTAAAAAAATGTTTTCCTGTTCTGGTTTAGATTACTTATTATTTTGTTCTCCTAACTCCCCTACATGCTTTTTTTAAATTTTTTTATATGGTTTTAAAACATCAGATAAAGCAATTATAAAACAAACAAATAACTATTTACATGTCCACAGCTGATCAATATATCAAAGCTATACATATCAACAAAACTTAATATTTTTAAAGAAATTCTAAGTTTAAGCCAAAATTTATATGAATGTGTTATTTTAGAATTTCTCATCTTTGTAGTATGCAGTTCACTGCTGCAAACAATCTTTGCCATACTAATAAATTCAACAATAGAGGGGGGTAACTTTACCTTCCAATTTTTAGTAATTACTTTTCTGGCTATAGCAAGAATAGACCAAAGAAGAGGCACTTGGGTTTTTGGAATTATCTCAGGAATCGAAGCATTAAATAAAACTAAAGATTTAGAAATATTACATCTAACTGACCACAGAGCTTGAATGAACTTATTAATTTCTTTCCAGCTCCCCTACATGCTTGATAGCAGCCAGATGACTACTGCAACACACTATTCTATAACTAAGGGATAAATATTATTGGAGTGTGAGGAATGGTCTATCTACTAATATATGCACAGTTTTCTTCATTGTCCAAAGCTCAAGGGGCAGACTAGGTTAATAAATGTAAATATATTTCCTACTGTTTACTGAAATTCATCTTTAGAATACAATATATTTATTTAAAAAGTTCAGCTCTGGAGGATTTTTTCCTTAAAACTGGGCACTACTCCCTTCTGCCAGTTTCTGACAGGCTGCCTGAAATGTCAATAAAGTATATTGGAACTGTGGCCAACAATCAGGCTGCAATGAGAGTCCCAAATCAATATATTTGGAGTTGAGGCCCCCAAACCTTGCATAGCAGAAAAATATGTAAGACAGAAAGACCATTCCACCACCAAAACTGGAGTAGCTAGAGATTGTGCCACCCGGGACTGTCTTTAAGTTTGCCACCCCCTTCACAAGATCATGGTCAAATGCTCCCTCATACACAGCCCCCCCCCGCCCCGCAGCTATTCCAGTGTCCCATTACTTGGGTATTTCTCCTCATTTACCACAAACACTGTAATGTGCATACTGTTTTCTGCTTTACTTCTACAATGATTATCTGAATTTAATTTAAAGGTTTTATTTCAAATTTTATAGCACAAACACTGATAGGCATTTGCTAAACAAAGGAATACAGTTTCACAATGAAAATACTTAGCATTAAAACTTCTCTGCTATTGAAACTCACATTAACTGAAACAGCACTGAAACCCACATTCAAAGAAAATGCATCTGGCCAGTGGCGGATATAGTTTACCTTTGGGCTGTTTTCAAATCATAGGCCCCTTGCAATATTTATGACCATGCAAACATGCATGTGTTCTTCGACTCACCTTCCTAATTGTATTAAATTATATTCCTTGTATAATACAGCACACTTGTTACAGCGTGTTTTAAATTTTTTGTTTTGATAATTTTTCCAGTAAGCAATGAAACAAACTGTATGAACCAGTAATAACAAAACTGCCTAGTTCAGAACATTTCCAACATAAAAGTCTACTCAAACATCTGTCATCACAATCCAGAAACATATCTTAACCTCTTGGATAAAGCCATAAATAAAAGTGGGATATAGGCCCAAAAATAGGGACAATTGTTAAATATTGCTCTTACAAAAGTTGACAGAATAACAGGTTTTGCACTGGCATGAATTTTCTGAAGGGTATGAAGTGTGTAACTCAAATGTCTGTCATTATTTACTAACTTCAATCCTTAATGATTTGCCACTAATTTGCAAGAAAACCACAATTTTATGAATAATAGACCAAAAATATGTGGTAAAAATCTGGATAATCTGCGAAAATCTGAACAGTTGAGAGGTATGCCACCAATATCAGTAAATATGCACAACCGCTGCAGAAGTAAAAATCATCCATTCCAAAGAAGGGGTAGACAGTAAATGAGGACTATGTCTGCCTAACACATTTTATTTTTTTGCTGATGTTTCAGATCTCTGGTTGTAGGGTAAGCTGCAGAGTTTGGCCTATCTGAGAAAAACAGGTGAAGTATCACAGGATCTCTAATGGTACAGTAAATGAGACAAAGATTACCCTCAGGAGTCTATAACATAGATTACAGGAACAAAGCTTTCCACCCTGTCTTGGTAACTGAGGCTCTTAAGGCCAGAGCTCTTCTTTGCTGGGAACCTCTGGGTTTTTCCAAGTTTGCTGATATGTCTAGTGAGGTATGCACCATGGGGAGTATTGTATTTTATAACCGGTCTGACCAGTGCTGAATATAGGGGAAAATATAACTTTTTTGGATCTAAATGGGATACCTTTGGCTATCAGATGAATTTCCACACTACAGTTACTATATGTTGATCAAAGGAGAGGGAACTATCAACCTAGGTGCCCATGTCTTTGACTACTGCTTCGCTTGACAGTGGAATATTTTCAGTACTATATGTAGTAGGTACTTGATGGTTTCTGAATACTTCATTTTGTTTGTGTTCTGTTTAAGCCCATTATTCACACACTAAGTATTGACAAGGATAAGCTCTTTCCACAGTATAGAAATGTTTGAGGGGGCAGTCATTAGTAAATATGGTTAACCAGAGGTCCAAGCGGAGACCTCTGAGGGACTCCACTGGTAACCTTTGCACTATCTAAAGAGGCTCCCACCACATGGACAATGTATGTTCTGAGTTTTTTGTCAGTTTGTTATCCATCCTGTTAGCATAAGGATCAATGTTTAAGGCAGACCGCTTCATTACAATTATGGCATTCAGTATGCTATCAAGTGCCTTGGCCAGATCAAGATAAATGAATGAACAGCATGAGCTCAGTTGACCACTAGAGTGATCTTCTCGAAGTTCACAAGATTTAACAGGTATGATCTGCATTTGATGGAGCCAAATTGATGTGGGTGAGGCCTAATTAGATTCTTCATGTCATAATTAACGAGATCAATTATGTCATGATCCATGTCTTTACTAATCAGATTCATAAGGTAGATAGGTCTGTAATTTCCAGGGTCTGTAGTAGGGCGGCCCATCTGGAGGAGCATCACCACAGTGGTGTGCCAGTGTTTGGGCACATAACCTGTGGTTAAGCTTAGGTTAAACAATTTAAGAGTACGGTGAGAGTATGGCTGATGCTGTTTATCACACAATCTATATTTTTGATCTTAGAAAGCACCTTGAGAACATGCTCCTATGTGATGGCAAGGAACATGAAGAATTCTGGGATGAATGAGATTTGAGAAGGAATTCTGAGTAGAACTTAGCAGTAAACTTATTTACATTTGTATTATCTAGGATGTTATTTGGGTAGGAGTGAGGGGGCTCCATTATGTAAAAGTATACTGCAATAATGAGTGTCATTTGTTAGTTTGCCTAAGTAGTCAAAAAAGACTTAAAAGTTATCCTTCATCTCAGATGCTAATCTTTGTTGATGGATACCTTTATGGGACCTTACATGGCTTTTCACTTTTTGGTGAGATTTTTTATTCTATCCTCAAACTGATGAGCTCTGGTGTTGCAGAATAGTTTAATTTTTTTTTTTGTATAAATTTTTCATTATATTTGGTTCCAGGTGGGACTGTCAGATCTATACATTTTTCTAACTGGGAATAAAAATCCTCACAGTAGATTGCTGAAGGTACAGGATCAGTGGTGGCGATGTTTTTGGTAAATTTAGAGATTTCTTCATACCTGCATAAAGTTTACCTTTCTATGGTCCTTGAACAGAGAACCTTAGCTACAGGCAGAATGATGGTTCTCAGAGTAAATGTCACATGTTGGTGGTCCAATTGGACTGGTGACTGACAGGGTGGGGGTGGGGGGGTGAAACAAGTACAGGCCATATTTATGAGGACCAGATCAAGACTATTTCAGCTTTTGGTAGCTTAGCTATTTTATCAGTGTAATTTCTGTCTATCCAATCCAAAAATCTCTTCGCATACCTCACATTAGTGGTCTAGGTGCTCCAGTCTATGTAGGGGTAATTGAATTCAACCAGGATTATGGAGTTGTTGAATAGAGGAAATTCTTCTGAAAATGCATGTAATTCTAAATGATCATATGGGAAAATGAATGGGGTCTGGCAACCAGCTATGAACTGAAAGCTTTCTTTGCCCATGGTGAACTTAACTTCTAAGAGCTCCCTATCTGGGTCTCTAGAATGAGATATGGTTCCTGGAAATATTCAGACTCAGTTTTCACCAGGCCAGAAGGCATGGTAGGCACCAATCCTAGGTATGGAGGGAGTGTTTTCATTAGATCTAAACCATGTCTCTGTAATAGCAGATACATGGACATTTCAGATGCAGGAGTGCTTTGAGATCAAGTAGTTTGTTATTAAAGATTGAGCATTGAGAAGTCACTTTAATGTTGTCCAGTCTAAGATATGATGAATTTGCTAAGCTGATATGTCCATTAGATGAACTCAGCCTCAAAATGATACTAGGGAGAGCATCAAGCCAGTATGTTGAAACCCCCTGAACAAGAGATGCAAGCTTTCCTTTGTAAATCAAGTTGGACTGCTGGTCATTTCTTCCAAGGCTGATACATACTGGATTTCCATGGAATGACACCAGTTGTTGAATAATCTACTCTTTATATGTAGATATCATTCTCTGAAGGAAGAATTCAGACCAAATCACTGATTTTATTAGCAATGAACACACTTGAAACATAAATAAAACTTTTTTGGGGGGAAGGGGACAAACTTATACCATCTTCGTGGTTGCACATACATAAATGAGTAAAAATACCCTAAAACAACTGAATCAGAGCCGATTAATCCATGTCAGCAGTACAAGAAGTGACCTCATTTCCTACTCAGCCAATCAAAACTGTCAACAAAGTAGTAAAAATAACAGACACTCAGCTAGCCATCACTCAATATACTACAGTCTACAAACCGCTACTCGACATCACAGGTGCAGATGCACTTGTCCTTCACATAAATTCCACTTTGAAAAAAAAAAGACTCATATACACACATACATGCACACACATGCGCGCGTGCACACACACATACCTTACCTTCTCTCTTATCGGAATGGCTGTTTTAAATTCTGCGAGCAAGTGTGGAATGACTTTACAAGTTTACATCCGTGGAAGCGTGCGATGCATATATGGTTCTCCTTAAAGGAGAAGATGCTGCCACTCCAGTATTAGGAATTTTTTTTTTTAATTAATTAGTCCTTTTTAAGTCTGCCACCTCTAAATAGTGCCATGCGCTGTGGACCGCCCCTCTCACCCCCCCTAGCTATGCCACTGGTCACAGTACAGCATACAAAAAACAGTGGTCAGTCTCTGCCACTATCATGACCTACTGTAGTCTCCTATCAGATGAGATGTACCAGACTACACAGATATGCAGTCTTAATAATCAAGTAAAATTATATCAGTGAAAGCTGCATACCAATCCCCAATACACTTGTGCCCACATTGCAGCCACAGCTTCCTTTTATTATATACATATGTGTGTGTATGTATATATATATATATATATATATATATATATATATATATATATATATATATATATATATATACACACACACACACACACACACACACACACACACACACACATATACACACAAATACACACACACACACACACACACATTGAAATAGTTTCAGGTTTTGAAAAGTCTGCAGCCTTGATCAGCCTGAATGGGCGATCATTCTTGTTTTTATGCACTTTTGGACTAACAAAAATTCTAGCCGTCTTGGGTGATCCACTTTTAAAAAAATGAAAATGATAATCTATATACCCTTGATGTAATAAATCTAACAATGTTTAATCAATTGCTTGAATTTTTTTATTAATAATAGTACTGTTCACTTGCTCGTAACAGTCTTATATAATTCAACATCCACAATTACTGTCCTGTTACTCTTGTCAACTTTCATAATCTGTACAAAATTTTGATTTTTCATATTGTGTAATCTGACTCTTTCAGGAACTGAAAGATTATTTTTTTTATTAATAGATCTATTAGTTAAAGTCTTTCACAAGCAGCCAAAAAGCTTGTAACATACTAATTAATAAAGGATTAAAAGTACTTTTTCTTTTGCAAACATTCTGATAAACTATGCTATAGTATTTAACATCACTCATATTATAAATTCAGTTTTGAACAAAAAGTTTCAGATCAACAATAATCTTAGATAATTCAGCTTTGTTCAAAAGTGAAACATGAGTGCCAGTTAATTTCAAAGTACTAAAATTAAAAATAATATCAGCGTTGATTACTAACTCTGTCTCCCTCTTACAAGACTTCTTCCATGTGATTTTCCTTTCTGTCCCATAAACTGATTCAGACTGAGAAAAGAAGTAGCCGACAGAGAAAACTGAACATTACTAGTTTCGCTCTGTTTAGAGCGACCACCAAGAGAGTCTGCACTAGGAAAGGATGTACTAGTTTTACCAGGTAATGACAGAAAGTCATTCTCATTAGAAAAAAAAAAGACGAAACAGCATCACCAACATTCATTTTTTATGAAGTGGAACATGATTGGATGAGAATTCCATTAGACTAAGCCACCTCATTAGTTCAGGTGCCATTTTTGAAGCAGAAATGAATTTTTTTAACGAAATTGTCAGTTGAGGTTATGATGTTGTTAAACTAGAAGCTTTAATATTACAAGTTACTAAAAACAGATGGACTAAGTTTCAACAAATTCTTGTAAATGGTTACAAATTTAAACCAGCTAACAAAATATGTAAAGAATTTTTGAAAGCTATTCAACTTCATATTACAGTAGACATGGATAGTATGAGAAACATAGTTATACGTAATAGGAAAATAATCATTGGTAATTGGGATTTAGTGAAAATGTCATTTTTGTTTTACTTATAAAAAAATTGAAACATTAAATTAATTCTTGAACACTGTATGAGTGAACAAATAAAAATTTCTATGCCTCTTGGTACTTATAAGTGCAATGCTTTTCATGTATTACAGATTTAAAGGCAGAAGTGTGAAGTTAAGATGTTTGAACAAAACTTTAACTTCCAAAGGAATATTTACCTGCAGCTCAAATGGACTGGTTGTTCCTGTGAGGCTTTCTATGTGGGTAAAACGACAACAAAGCTTTTGCAGAGAATAAATGAGCAGGTTTTAGCAATTAAAAATAAAGATTACCGTAACATGTTGGCAAAACATGTTACTAATTTTAACAACTTTAAAAATTTCACTTTTGTGTGTTAGATTTTGTGGTTAGGAAACTTTTTAGTGGTAACATAAACAACATTTTAGAATGTAAGGAAGTCAAATGGCAAATAACATTATCTGCAAATAGGTTGCCAGGATTTAATGAGTCCATTATCTCTCTCTACTTGTCTCAATAAAATGACTACAGTCCCTTCTAACTCTCTTTCCCAAGAGGATTCAGAAGGGAAAAAAAAAGTCTCTAGGTGCTGGACCACCTGCTTACAAGAAAGTAGGTCTGTAGCCTCTTCCTTTCCTTGCAAAAAGTGTCTAGGTTGACATCTGCTGCAAAACTGAACACTGTACTCCTTCTCTAACCAGTACAGGCAGTCCAAGTGCAAGCCCTGACTCGTGATCTGGCTATAGCAAACGTACTTGAAAGACTTGGAATTTTTTCAGTTTGGATAAAAAAACTTTCATATCAAGAACACCAGAATTATTATCTGAAATGCAAACACAGGAAGAGAGAACTGGAAAGCCGCATGAAAACATGCACCCTCTTCTAACCTAGTAAGATTATGCCATTGTACATGCCAGGAGCTGTGTGAACCAAAGTGCGTGAGCTAGACATATTTGAAAAACTGCCAAGAAAAGGTTCTTATGAAGGAGAGCCCAGCTATTAACCACTGCAGAAGGTCTCTAAAAATAAAATCTAGATACTTTAAACTTCCTACTTCAAGAATTAGGAAGCCTTCATTTGCTTCACAAGTTACTATTACCATTACTAATATTAGCTATATATAATGCTGCACTACTGCAGGTTTACTGATGATAAAACATTTCTATGCTTTTTTTCCTGTAATGTAGATATTTTTTTAAACAAGAAACATCTTTATTAAATTATCACTTATGGCATAGGCAATCATACATTTATATAAATGAAAACAAACCACGTTGACACAATTTTAGTTGCAAACATTTTACATCGCTTCCCAATCATTGTCAGTCTAACATTACATAGCTCATTCAAATCCTAATTCCTCCCCTGTATAAATTTTTCCCACAATTCCCAGTTTTTCCAATGTAATTTGCTGCTACTCTTTTCTAAAGATCCCAATTCCATTTGTTTTATCTCTTTTACTATATTCACTACTTCTAGTACAGTTGGTTTAGACTTTGATTTCCATTTTCTACTAACAGCTTTCTAGGCAGTCACCATAACCAGACTCAGCAAGGCCTTACTAGGTCTAGGCAATTCCGAATCTGTATCATAGCTCAGAAAAATAATTTCCCTGGCTACATCAATCTGCTCACCCAGTATCTCTGACAGAGTAGCCTGAAGGGCATCCTTAAAGTCTGCCAACTCATTACACTCCCAGAAAATATGTTCCCAATTACCTCTTTCTTCCCCATCACACCTCCAACATTTGCTGTCTACCTGAGGAAAGGAGGAAAAAATCTCTGGAGTCTACTTGGGATATGAAAATATCTATGTAAACATTTCCAAGCAAAAATCCAAAATCTTCAACATTTTTTGCATATCTGGTAGACAAATATATATCCCCCATTGTTTCTTTGTGAATTGCTTATCCAGTCTCTCTCCCTAATCCTTTCTAACCTCCACTGATTGATTCTTATAATTACCACACAATATTATATGCTCTACTAATTATTCCTTTTTTTAACAGCAGTTTCTCTTCTAGATTCTACTAAAAACTCTACCAGTGCTGGACTTTCATTTAGGGCCCCCTATTTCTTTCTCTTTGCCTATACTCTGATATCAATCCTATCAATCCAGGGAAGGCAATCTCTAACCTGCATTCCAAATAAATTCTTGGCGTCTTCCCATTCTATTACCTTTTCTCTTTAGTTATTTGCACCCAATACCTTGGTTCCTTTGCCAGTTTTCTCTAATAAATTCCAGCCCCCTCTTGCCTATTGTCTGTATCCCTAATTTCAGTAATCTCTATCAGCAGAATCTCCTTACTCCATTCCCATGTCGGCTTAGTTCTTAGAATACTTTCTGCTACTTTATGAATATAATACTCTGTATGATTATTGTTATTCTCCTTAACAGTCTACATCCAAATTTAAAGTCCCTCCTTGCTTCTTGAGTTTCCCCCCATTTCATCATCATCGCTTTCCACTTTGAATTATAGGTTTCTGCTTGTGCTATGTATAGGAGCCTTAACTGTGTAGCTCTGAAATACCCCTTTAAATCAAGTAATCCCAATCCACCTTGTTCTATTGGAAGAATCAGTTTATCCCACTTGACCCTTGCTGTCTTCCCCTCTCAGATAAAATCCTTAAGCTCTTTATTAATTGCTATCCATAGTTTCTCCTCTGCTAGATAAATATATGCCTGATCAGTGTACAAAAGGGATTTGTATCACTTCACGGAAAGACCATTTCACTGAGACCAAATCGCCTAATGTTCATTTCATTGAAAGTTCATTTCACCTAAAACTCATTTCACTGACAAGTAGTACTCTAAGGCAAGTCAAAGGTATATATCCTTTTCCCCACTGTAGTGCGATCCTGGTGTTAGTATACATAGTTATGGGGGGTTCTGTTGTCTGGTTTTGTTTTACATTATTTGGTAACCCCCCCCCCAACTATATATACTAACACCAGGATCGCACTACATAAATATGGATATTGCTGAACCAATTTGTGTGTAGGTACATAATTTACAACTATTGCTTTTGTTTTAGCTTCATTAATATTGTACCCCAAAAAGATTTAAAACTGTCTCAAAATACTCCACAGCACTGTAACATCACTTTCTGGTTTTATTAAGTATAAAATAATATCATCTACAAATAGAGCCAGTTTTGCTTGACTACCATACCAATTACATCCTTGAATCTCTGAGTCCCTTATTTTCTTTGGTAATGGTTCTCAATATAATGCAAATAAAGGGGAAAGAGGACACCCCTGCCTGGTTCCTCTGCTCAGTCAGAAATTATCAGAGAGGAGCCCACCCACTTTAATTTTCACCTCAGATCCCTATTATATATCCTCTTAATCAACCTTATAATTTTATCAGGGAACGCAAATGCTTCAACTGGCCTGCTCATAAAGTCCCAGCTTACTCTGTCAAATGCTTTCTCTGCATAAAGACCACAACCAACAGTGGTATTTTCTAACATTCTGCTTCCCACTGGATCATCAAGTTTCTAAATCAATTTTTTTTAAAAACAAAAACAAATGATGTGCAAAAACTAGAGGTATAGAGGTGTAGTTTCCAGTCTGTATCAATATACAAAAGTGTATACTTTATGTAAAGCAAAAGTTTTAAATTCACTATATGTTCGATCTTACAGAACCTTTGTGCATGCGCAAAGAGGCATTACTTTATAGTGCCTGAAACCAGAACGAAAAAAGTGTCAAACTTCCTTGCTGAAGGATGAAAGTGCTTAGCCTACAATAAATTTTCTAGTACTTGGTTACTTGCTTCATGAGTGCATTTTTGCCATGGTTAATCCCCTCTGCACCACTGATTTCTGTGTTTTTGGTTGTTTAATACTGATGCTTTGATGCCTTGTTTGTGGTTCTTAGGCTTAAAAAGGCCCTAGTAGTTGTTAGCCTACTACACACCTAGGAACCTCTAACTAATAACAGATTGCAATGGCACCAAAGCCACTTAATGAGAAATCCAAATTAAGAAGTCATTGCATTTCTCCAGCAGCAGCAGTACATTACTGTGCTGTAACTTGATTTTTTTATATTATGTTTGTGTGTATGTATATATATATATATATATATATATATATATATATATATATATATATCTTTACTTGATTCTCTCTCTTGATGATGCCTTACAGTTACTCACACATATACATTTACAATACTCTTACCTTTTTTGTCATTTTCCATTGGCTCTGCTTTGCATAAGTAGCTACAATTCAAAATGGAATTCTTCGATACATTTTTTTGTTCTATTTTCAGACACTATAAAATATAGCCCCTTTGCGCATGCATAACAGTTCTGTGACATTGAACATATGATAAATTTAAAACTTTTGCTGCACGTATATATTTTTGCATTACATTTTGCTGCACTTTTATATACTGATACACAGTGGAAATGACAATGCTATACCCCTAGTTTGTGCACATCATGTGTTTTTATATTTTAACCTCATAGGTTTTAAACAGAAACATGTTACAAATTTTTTCTGTTTCCCCTGTACAGACTGTCACGTATGCTGCTGACGTACGAAGCTTGCATTGTCTAACTATTTAAAGCATATAACACTTAAATAAGACTTAAATACAACTTAAACAAAGAGTTTTGTGTCAGATTATCTTCACATTTCCATATTTTTATAATTAATAATTAATTTACAAGTATGTTGCTCTTAGAATTGAATCTAGGTATTGTTAACACAAATGAGTTAGACAGATTTTTTAGTAGTTTGAACTGTTTCTTACTTCTAATTGACAACTAATACTTAGACAGAGAGTAAAACTTGGAATTTCTAATATGCACAGACCTGAAGAAGAACCAAGAGCAATTTTAGTTAAAACATTTGAGTAAATTAATATGGTGAAAACCTAATTTTATTTTATTATTATGATTTTTGTTTTTAAAGTACACAAAAAATGTTGTGCTCCCAAACAACTAAACCAAGATAAAACAATTTACAGTCTACGCAGATAGCAGCTGTACTTCCCTGCAGCAGTTCTGAACAAAGTGAACAAACTCACTATGCAGATAAGAATCTTTAATAGTCACACATAGATTAAAGATTCTTATCTGCATAGTGAGTTTGTTCACTTTGTTCAGGACTGCTGCAGGGGAGTACAGGTGCTATCTGAGTGGGCCCTAAATTGTTTTATCATTTTTTTGTTTTATAAGGATGCAATAAATAGAGACACAGAGATTTTTAGGAATGCTGAACTGCATGGTATTTTAAAGGGACAATCCCAGGGATTTTTTGTTTTGATTCAGCCTTTGTTTACATTTCAGGTTTTGCCTTGCTGAGCATGCTCACTTTTGGCTGAGGGGGTTGGGGGAAGATTGCCTGCAGGAAGCTTCAAAGGTGTTAGCCAAATTCCATCTCAAATTGCAGTTCTACTGACAACAGTCTCAGTGTCACCCATTCATTAGTTTAATCTGTGCATTTACCCATTGGGAAAAGTAGCCTTTCAGGCATTTAATGACCTAACTACTGCTGCTGCTACTATAGAAAAAATACTTTTAAATGGACATTATTTTATTTCTAAAATCAGTTACTTGCTAGAGTACTTTGTTTATCTTTTAGTGCAGTGTAAGTCATATATTTATACAGAGACAGGATTTTCAGAGAAGGTTGTTTGTTCTTTTGTATTTCTT